>NC_056741.1:833966137-834021126 GCF_019279795.1 Protopterus annectens | reverse complement strand
TGTAAAGCTCTGAGGACAATGTTAGCAATACAACAATAAAAAGTCTTCAGTGTGGCTTAAAAAAGCAAAAATGGGGGGGAGTGGAGGTTACTGCAACAAAGATCATTCAAACATGTATTATGATTAATTTATATACACAACTGTACTTTCCCACACTGAAATGACCCTAGGCCAGAATCTTTAGTGTGTGTCAAGTAAATGCATTTAAGTACCTGCAGTACAAATGGGGGAGTGTGGTACTTTCACTTTAGTGACTGGTCAGATCTTTTTCCTTCCTTCTAAGCAATGAAAATAAATCTGAAACTTAAATATTTTCCAAGTGTCCTCTACCTAGTAGTTTATACACCTAGCACTTAACTCCACACATAACACATTATAGCTTGTACTATCCTGCCCACTGCACCCAACAACCCAATCAGAAGGCCTCCCTCTATGTTAGAGTGGTGCCTGAAGCTCATACTTTTATATAAAAATAGGATGAGGACACATTTGTTTGTACTGAACTGAAAGTGGGAGGGTAGCAGCGGAACCCGCAAAATTGTAATTAGGGCCAGGTTCCAAAAAGTTGCTGTCAGTGTAAGTTTGCTTGATTCTGAGACTTGCCCTCAGTGCAAATCTTACTTCACTGTAAATCATATCTATAAACAGGCCTGCACTGGGGCTCAGATTCCAAAATACCTGCTCTGTGTACGTGGTCATTCACACTGAGAGCATGTCTTTTGGAAATGGGCCCTTAGTGTTTATGTATTATTCATTAATTATTCATTATCTGATATTAGTTTTATCATATTCAAGGTCACGAGAGAGCCAGAGCCTGTTCTGGCAAGAAGAGAGAAAAAGGCAGGGAACTAGTGCTGGATGGGATCTGGGTTGATTGCAAGACATGGGTGCACGCACGCTAATCGTCTTCCTCTGGCATGCCTCTGGACAATTTAGAGGATTGCCAGTTTGCCTTAACTGCACGTCTTTGAGTTGAGAGAGGAAATTGGAACTCCTAGCAAAAAGCCATTATGTCAAAGCCAAATAAGAAGTGCGTAAACCAAAGTGTATTGGCAATGATATGAACTGTACAGACAGAGAATGCTTAAGCATTGAACATACTGTAAAGTCTGTTTGTTGCATGCATAGTAAATAATATTTATATATACATACACACACACACGTTTATATATTTATAATATGAAATAAACATTAAGTCATTAAATGGTAAGTTTGTTTCTCCTGTTAATATGTTTTGTGTGGAGGTTAGGACATGAAGGTAGTTTGGGTCAAGTGATGTTAGCTTTGTTGTTAACATCTACACTTTTCAGTAAAGAGATTAACTTTAATTTGGTCAGTGTGGACAGTTTGTCAGGTATGCGATTATGAATGGATTCGGAGCTGTCCGATCTTGTAGCCCAAGCAGGTATGACCCCAGCCTTAAGTAGCATCCTGCCATCACCCAGAATACCACCACAGTACAAGGACAAAATGATAATTGGCTAAGCTTCTGGTGTCATTCTAAGGGGATCCAGTATCTGTATGCCTGGGATGACATGATTGAGAAACCACGATGCTGTGCCAGAGATGGCCTGCACCTGTCACCCTTGGGATTCCGGGTACTGGCTAAGGCTCTTGCCACCCGTATAGTGCCTTTTTTAGGCAAGGTTCAAATGACGAATTCACCATCGTAACAGGTACAAGCAAGCAAAATGTGTGGGTAATGCTACTCAGTGCTAGAAGTCTAAACCTCAAAATGCACTCATTCGAGGCACTCCTTAAAATGGAGAACATTGACATCTGTGCAGTGACAGAGACCTGGTTCAAGGCTATAGAGAGCACCCCTGCATTACCAGGCTATAATTCATACCACACTTTTCGGCCACCTAACCTGGACCGAAACACTAAAGGCGGAGGCGTGTCCATGTTCATTAAAGATATCCACACTTCCAGGCTAGTTGCTCAG
Source organism: Protopterus annectens (assembly GCF_019279795.1). NCBI lineage: Eukaryota > Metazoa > Chordata > Ceratodontiformes > Protopteridae > Protopterus > Protopterus annectens. Next base: position 834,019,181 of record NC_056741.1, on the reverse strand, counting down.
CGTAATGAGTCTGAGATTATCCAAATGCAACTAATTCTGGGCAAGACCGCAATCTAAATTGTAGCTTGCTACAGATCCCCCACCATGCCCCAGGATTCCCACTCATTTCTTGACTAATAATGGGCGATTTCAACTACCCCACCATTAACTGGGAAAACTACTCCTGTGCCAACTCTTGTGCTCAATGTTTTCTGGAATTCATAAATTCCAGTACTTTGGAACAACTTAGCCACACCCCCACCAGGGAGCAGCAATATCCTAGACCTGGTCATTATCAACATGGGCAACCGGTGTTCCACACCACAGGTTAATTTCTCATTGGTCAGATCCTCCCACAAGGTAATCACTCTAGACATCCACATCCCACCCCTCCCCCCATTAGGGAAACCACCATAAAAAATGTCTCCAAAGCCAACTTCACACTTCTTAAGACAGAAGTGGTAAATGTCATGACACCCATACTGATGGACAATAGTCTGCTAAATCCTATACAAATGCACTTTATAAGCACTTACATGAGTGCATGGATCGTGCAATCTCTAACAGAACCAAGATGCTATCCTCCAAAAAAAGGAAGCCAATCTGGTGACCCCCTGCCATAAACAAACTCTACAACAGAAGAAAGAAAATGTTGCTAAAAAGAGTAAAATCCCATGACTGGAGGAACTCCATGGTCAGCCTCCGTAAGAAGCTGAAATCCCTCATAAAATCCTCCAAAGCTAGTTACGAAAACAAAATTGCCACTGATTCTAAAGACCACCACAAAACATTCTATAGCTATGTCAGCAATCTCAATGTCAACACTCAGATCTGCTCCGAGTGGCAGCACAATGGCACTAAATATACAGAACCAACTGATACTGCCAACATCCTGGCAGATAAGTTCAGTTCTAACTTTACCTCTCTCTCACCCCCTAAAGGGTCCTTCTGTATACAGGAAGAATGCAAAGTTCCTGTAGTCACGGCTGCATGGGTAGAAAATACACTCTCCAAAGCCAAGAACACAGCATCCATGGGACCTGACAACATCCCAGGCTGCGTTCTACATGAACTACAGAACGAACTGGCAGCCCACCTAAGTACCATGTTCAGTCATAGCCTCACCACAGGCTTCGTGCCCACTGAATGGCACACAGCAACAGTTATCCCACTCCACAAAGGGTAGCCACTACGGACCCCAGGAACTACCACCCCATTAGCCTGATGAGACTGATCTGCAAGGCTATGGAACGTATCATCATGGAACTTATAAATAATGACATAAGTAATCTCCAAACTCTGGACCCTACCCAATTTGGGTTTGTAAAAGGCAGATCATGGCTCCTAAACCTAAAAACTTCTTTGAAGCAGTCACCAAAGCCGTAGATGAGGTAAGGTGGTTCACACAGCCTATCTAGATCTTGCCAAGGTTTTTGACACCATCCCCCTCACTCTGGAATTATAGATAAACTCACTAAACTAGGTATAAATCTCTGTGTCACAAGATGGGTTGTCAGCTGGCTCACTGACAAGAACCTACACTGTGAAAGTAGCGGACTCTAAATCCAACTTCAAACCAGTGACAAGTGGAGTACCACGGGTTCAGTCCTGGGTCCTCTCCTATTTGGTATGTACTTCTCTGAAGTACAGGCCAACACAGAAGGTCTTTGGCTAACAAAGTTCGCAGATGACTGCAAACTAGGAGCCATAATCAAAACTCCTAACGATGTGGGCATCCTACAAAAGGGCCTCACTGAGACAGATGCCTGGTGTCAAAGCCATGGCCTCAAGCTCAATGCCAAAAAGTGCATTGTCATCCCTTTTGGTAAAAACTCTGTACCCATGAACTACCATATAGGTGGTAGTCTACTTAACACAAAGTGTTTATTAGGCACAGGTATCCAGTAAATCGAGAAGACCAAACCAAAATGCCTTAACGCTGATTTATTTATAAAAATTGTTTAGCGTTTTCGCCACTAAAAACAAAGTAGCTTCATCAGAGAAACAGTTTAAAAAGGCGCCAAACCTTTTAAATAGTTGAATACAAAGTATCAAAATACGTCACTTCCTTCAATCACAAAAATAATAAATGAATACATCAAGACCAATTAGTTTCAAAAACAAATAAGTATTATTAACCATTAATGCAGATGATTCCCAAATTAACTAAAATATACATAAATATTAGATTATAATACTGAGGGAAAAAATTCTTATTTATTTCATCTCCCTTTAGTTAAAAAATCTTATAGTAAATAAACAAGCCAAATGGTTTAATAAATATTAAATATTAATATTAAAAATCAATAAATGCAATACCAACTTACATTAAAAAATGTATATATATAAATGCCAAATGATAAAATTTAATTAAAGTTATTTATGACAGTTGGGCTTACAAAATATATATGCATTTTTTACTCAATTTTACAGGATTTATCTCAAAAAGGACTTATATTTTAAGACTGATGAGATGTTACAGTTTTCATTTAGGCCTGGGGAGTTGAATGCATCTATCTTGAGCTGCCATTCAAGTTCCCGATTCTCCAATAATAAGGAGCAAGGGGCCCCCCGGATACTTGATGGAATGTGATCAATGGCCATAAAATGAAAGCTATGTCCAGGATTATTAACTATGTGTTTGGCTAAAGCATTTTCACATTTACCATGCTTGATAGCATAGATGTGTTGGTAAATACGCTCACGAAATTTTCTATTGGTTTTACCGACATAGAAAGCCGAGCAACAAACACAGAATGCAATATAAACAATAGACTTCGTTTCACAATTGATCTTAAATTTAATTTCATACTTTCTATTTCTAATGCAGAATGTGCTCCCTGTTCAAAGCATTTTACACCAATTACAAAAACCGCAAATAAATGTTCCCTTCTGTCTATTAAAGGAATTTTCATCAAATTTCCTTTGTAATAACTCTTTGATGTTGTTACCTCTTTTGTATACAACTCTAGGCATAGGTTCTAATTTTTCTAATAATAATGAATTGCTGGAAATAAGATGCCAATTTTTTCAAATAATTTCCCAGATTTAATGGGAATTATTATTGAACGTAGTAACCAAGCTCAAGGAGAAAGAACTCTTGTTAATATTATCCCCAATGATGGTATACAAGGGGGGCTCGTATCAGTCGTAATAACTGAAATAGCCTCATGAGTCGGCAAAGGTGTAGAATTTTCGTAGTTGAGAAGTGGTTTATAAAACCCTTCCGATCTCTTAGTTTCAACTTCAAAAGTTGTTTTTTCGTTAACACAAAGTGTGATGAGACCTTGGGATACAGGTGGATGTAGTCTCTCCTTTGATAATCACATTGCCACAGTAGTCAGGAAATCCTTCTGTGTGGCACACCTCATCACAAAATGTTTCTCATCCAGGAAAAAAAGAGGTCATTGTTTTCCTCTACTCATCACTCATTAGACCTATTATAGAGTACAACACCCCTTTTGGTATGTATCTCACAAGACATCTACAACAACTGGTAAGGCCGCAGAAATACCTCACAAAGAGGATTACCGGTCTCAAACAGATGCCCTACACCGATCATCTCAAAAAACTCCAGCTTTACTCAGGGACCTAAACCTTGTCACTACAATAAACCGAACATGCTGGAGGGATAGATTCCTGTCCCAGAGACTTCCCATACTCTGGAACAAACTACCTATCTATGTCAAACAAAGCTCCTCATTAGCACTCTTCAAGAAAAATCTTGATGATTGGATGGGAGATAGGAAATTCACCCTGGGGATCACTTCTGTGGCTCTGCTTGACAGGGGCACAGGAAAATAATTTTCTTGGGTGACAAAAGCCAGGGTACTGTTTGGCTAGGCTTATATAAGCCCTAGGGCCAGTAGCCTAGTACCTACCTATGAACCTATTCCTGAATTCTAGAGCCATGATTGAAAATGAGTCCACATTGTTTTAGTCTGTTGAAACAGGCAAGGAGGTTGGGGGTGGAGGTGAACAATGACTACAGGTTATATGTGGTTTCTGAGAGTCTGTTAGCAATGAATAAGAAGAAATGCAAGTTGATAAGTTTGAATAACGTGATGTGTAGGAGGAGGAGAAAGGTAATTTGTATGATGGGTAGCCATTTAGCTTTGGGGGGAGTGGATTATAAGCCTGTAGATGTTATTGGCAGTAGTCTGGAATAAGAAGCCCCTTTTTCAAATGATAGCAGTTAAGAGAAGTATATATTCAAGCTGTGGTAGGAGGGCTGCATTACTTACGGTGACCCTGCCATGGGGAGACGAGAAGTGTGAGATCTTTTTCACTCAGAAGAGAAGTTTATTTTTATCTGATGGCTGAACTAGAGAAAGTACAGTTGTGTACACTTAGCGTCAATGTAGATGTTTGAGTGTATTCACTGTTGCAGTCATTACATTTGGGTAATCTGCTGGCAGGTTACCCTCAGTCGGCCTGAATTCCAAGGTCTTGGGTCCTGCGTCAGTTGCTGTCTCTTCCATGACGTCAGGTCATCAGGGGTATAAAACAAGCAGCTGATGCCATTTTCTAGTTTTTCTTGCCCCAGATGTCAGGTGCCCCCAAAAAGGTAGCAAAAAAAAAAAAATATATATATATATATATATATATATATCTATATATAATGTATAAAAAATATATATGCATGCATCAATATAAACTTTACCTTCATCTACAAGCAAATACACCACATATCCTCCAGAAGGGCCTCACAGAAATGGATAACTGGTGCCAGAGCCATGGCCTGAAGTTAAACGCCAAAAAATGCATAGTCATACCCTTTGGGAAAAACAAGGCTACCCCTAGCTACCATATAGGTGGCAATCCACTGAGCACAGAAAAAGTCATCAGAGATCTGGGGACCCAGGTTGACAGTAGCCTTGTTGACACTCATGTTGCTAAAGTAGTTAGGAAAACCTTCTATATCACCCACCTGATCATGAAGGGATTCACATCTAGATCAAGGAGGTCATCGTCCCCTGTACTCATCACTTATTAGACCTATGATTGAGTACAATGCCCGTTCGAATGTATCTGACCAGACACCTGCTGCAGCTTGAAAGGCCCCAAAAGTTCCTCACCAAAAGGATAAAGGGTCTCAAAATATGTCTTATGCTGCCCGACTGAAAGAACTCCAGCTCTATTCAGTCTCATACCGCTTGCTCAGAGGTGACCTGTGCCTGACATATAAGGCCATGTCAAACCCAGATTTGATGAATATGCTTCACCTCAAAAATCTAGATCCCTCAGAACCACAAGGGCGGAGACTTAAACCTTGACACGGTTATAAATAGAGCGTGCTGGAGGGACAGATTCATCACCCAGAGACTCCCTATGCTGTGGAACAAAATCCCGGTACATGTGAGGCAGAGCACCTCTCTGGTCTTGTTCAAGAGGAATCTTGACCAATGGATGGGAGATTGCAGATATACCCCAGGGATTACTTCAGCATCACTGCTTGACAGAGGCACAGCAAAATGATAGGCATAGTTTTTATTCAAACTAAAGGGGTGGCGAAAGCCACATAACTATGGGCTAGGCTTATAAATGCCCTTGGGCAGATAGCCTAGTATGAACCTATGAACCTATGAACCTATAGGTCGTAAAAGATAGGGAAGGAAATATAAACTCCAAAATGAAAGGGGGGATGGTGGGTGGATAACCTGGACTGCAACAGTGAATACACTCAAACATCTACATTTATGGCAAGTGTACACAACTGTACTATGTTTTTCTTGTTTCACTGTTGCAGTCCTTACATTTGGGTAGAATCCCAAAGCTATGGTTGGGAGGCTGGAGCTAAACAGCATTAGGTGCGGCTATAAGGTCCTGCAGAACTGCAGTGGCAAAGCCTGCCCTGGACTTAGAGTAGAGGCAAATGGTAATGCTTTGTAAAGGTGTGAACAGAACTCCAAGTAGCAGCCTCTAAAATGTCTTTGGTTGGTACTCCTCTGAGAAAGGCTGCTGAAGTAGCTGCAGCTCTGGTGGAATGAGACCCAATGCCCTTGGGCACAGGTTTACCATGGTGTACGTAGCAGAAATGAATACAGTGGCTTATCCACTTTGAAATAGTCTGCTTTGAAATAGCCTTTCCTTCTGATCCTGCAGCATATGTCACTAGCAATTGCTCAGTTTTTCTTAGAGCTTTAGTCCTGCTCAAGTAGAATCTTAGCTGTCTCTGTACGTCCAAGGAATGCAGAATTCTCTCCCCCTTGTTCTGTGGATTTGGATGAAAGGTCGGCAGATGAATAGTTTGGTTAAGACCCACAAACCACCTTTAGGCATAAATGTTGGATTTGTCCTCAGAGACAACCTGTCTGGGTAAAATATGATAAAATGCTCCACAGCCATGAGGGCCTGTAGCTCTGAGACTCTTGTTGCTGAAGTAATTGCTAGTAGCAGAGCTGTTTTCCATGATAAGAACTTTATATCAGCAGTAGCCGCTGGTTCAAATGGAGGCAGGGTGAGCTTTTCCAACACATAATTGAGGTCCCATGCAGGTATTTGTGATGATCTAGGAGGCCTTAAATTTTTGGCTCCTCTGAGATACTGCTTTAGTAAAAGATGAGAAAAGATTAGTGGCTCTGTATTGTAATGAGCTGAAATGGCAGAGGCATGGATTTTAATTGATGAGAAAGATAGGCCTTTGTCAAGCATCTCAGTAAAGTATTGTAATATCTGAGGAATATTTGGTTCTGCTGTATCCGTTCCTTGTGCTTGATTCCAAGCACAGAATCTCTTCCATTTATCAGCATAAGATTTTCTAGTGCTAGGCCTTCTGGCTTCCAAAATGACATCCATCACAGCTTTACTGAGAGGTGGTGTTTGTATAACTATATGATCAGCCATGCTGCCAGGTTCAGTGTCTGGAGTTGATTGTGCAGGATCTGATTGTTTTGCTGGGACAATAGTTGAGGTCAGGTCCAAGCTGGGTATTGAGATAAGTTCCTTAGGATTGGGTACCAGTATTGGCGGGACCAGTCCGGGGCAATTAGTATCATCTTTGGTTTCCCTTGTCTGACTTTTAGGAGGACCTTGGGAAGAAGAGGCAGAGGAGGAAAGGCTTAAACTGATAGGTTTTTCCAACTGAAGGATAGGGCGTCCACTTTCCATGCTTGTCTATGATAAGTCCTTGTGCAGAATCTTTTCATTTGGTAATTTTGAGGAGAGGCAAATAGATCTATGTCTGGGCTCCCCCATTTCTTTGTTATCATGCTGAAGACTTGTGGATCTAGTTTCCACTCATGAGGATCCATAAGGTTTCTGCTTAAGTAGTCTGCCAGAGTATTTTGTTTTCCTGCCAGGAATTGAGCTTGAAGATGTATTTGGCATGTCAAAGCTGTGTCCCACAGTGCGATGGCTAATCTGCAAAGGGGGTATGAGTGCGTGCCCCCCTGCTTGTTTATGTACCACATGACCGTGGTGTTGTCCGTCTTTATCAGTAGTTGTCATGGATGAAGTAAGTCCTTGAAGGCTGTCAGGGCATTTTGAACAGCTAGCATCTCTTTCTGGTTGATATGTAGATGCATTTGTTTTGGGGTCCATATGCCCTGAATGCATCTTCCTGTCATGTGGGCCCCCCTGCATAATCTGATGTGTCTGTTGTTAATGTTTGCCTGGCAGGGGGTAGAGTGAAGGGCCGTCCCATGTTTTGGTGACATGCCTTTGCCCACCATAGAAACTCCTGTTGTATGCAGGGAATGAGAGGAATCATTGTTTCCAGACTGTGACAATGTTGACTCCATAAACATTTTAGGTACCATTGAAGTTTCCTCATATACAGTCTTGCATATGGAATCAGTAGGATGCAGGATGCCATGAAGCCCAAAGCCTGCAGAATTTGTCTTGCAGATAACTGGGTTTTTGATGCCATCAGTTTAAGTAAGTAGTCAGTTGCCTTTGCTTGTGTGGTGTGAGGTAAGCCATCTGGGCAGTTGTAATCAAGCTTGCACCCAAGAATGTTATCTTTTGAGAGGGTACCAGTTGTGATTTCTTTTCGTTTATTGTGTACCCTAGGCATGTTAGAAGCCTTTTTGACAAACGCCAGGTGTTGAAGAAGAATGTCCTTGTTCTCTGCTTGAATGAGGCAGTCGTCCAAGTAAGGATATATTTGTATGCTTCTTTGTCTGCAAAATGCAATCATTGGTGCCAGGCACTTTGTAAAGACCTTGGGCGCAGTAGATAAGCCAAAGGGCAGTGCAGAGAATTGGTAATGCATTGTCAGCCATGAATCTGAGGTATCTTCTGCACGATTGCCTTATTTGGGACATGCAGGTATGCCTCTTTTAGGTCTAATGTCACCAGCCAAGCATTCTTGTCCAGCATGGGCAGAAACTGCTACCAAGTCAGCATTTTGAATTTTGGAATGTCCAGGTATGTGTTCAAAATTGATAAATCCAGTATTGGCCGCCAGGCCTTGTCCTTTCTGTGCACCAAGAACAGTCTTGAGTAAAAACCTTGTCCTTTTTCCTGTTCTGGTACTGGCTGAATGGCCCCTATATCCATGAGGGACGTAACCTGTTTCTGTGCCTCTGCCCATTGATTTTTTGGCAGATCTGGCCAACGGTTTGCCATTGGCCGAGTATGGAAATGGAATCTGTATCCCTGTGATACTATGTTTAGCACCCACTTGTCCTAGGTTAACTGCCAATTTTGAGCAAAAAGTGCTAATTTTCCCCCTAGGGTGCTGCCAAAAGATAAGTGCTTGGTGAAGGCAGAGGGAAGTCATTGGGACTGTTTTCTGTAGGTTTGCGCTTTATCTCCTCCAGCTTTGGAGGTAGAAGCGCCCCTTTGCTTTGACCTGTATGAATGTTGCGCCTGGTATCTGGAACCCTTAGGGCATCTGGATTTGCCCCTTTGAGTTCTGTCTGACACTGGAAAGGACCAATTTTTTTGTCGGCCAGTGTCTACTGAATCTTGGTGGCTGCACTTGTAAGAAGTCTTTTACAGTTTGCATAGACTTAGCTTTGTCTTCCATTTTCTTTAAAACCTCTTCTGCCTTAATACCAAACAGAGTATCATGCTGTAAAGGTGCATCTAGTAATTTAGCTTTAGCATGATCAGGCAAATTTTGTTCCTTTAACCAGGCATGCCTCTTAATCACAGATCCAGTAACTGCGGCCCTGCAGGAGGCCTCTAAGGAATCAAAACCATATTGCAAAGTATGCTTTCCAACCTGTTCAGCTGCATGCAATAATTCCTGCAATTCTTTATTTTCTGCGCATTCTGAAATCAACATTATTTTATGTTTCAGCAGTCCCATAACATGTTGTTGATACTTGAGCATATGAAACTGGCAGTTTAAGTCCCTAATTGCCAAGGTTGTAGATGTATAAACCTTTTTTCCCCATCTATCCAGTGCCCTTGCTCCCTTTGGACCCTGTGAAATAGTTTCAGGATCAGCAGCAGGGTTTCTAAATAAAAATTTGTGAGTCAGGGGCCCTGTAATATCTGTCAGGCTTGCTGGGAGCCGGAGGTATGGAATCAGGGGTCAAACATGACTCCGAAAATGCATCATCTACAATGTCTAAAACAGGGGTTATGGCTAAAGGCCTGTGCTGAGGGAGAAGGAGGAAATCCCGGAGCCTCTTTTTTGATTCTGAAAAATCTTGAGACTCCCAGTGAAAATGCTCCCTCAAAGTATGCAAGGTTTCCCCAAATGAATAATCCTCAGGAGGTGATGCAGATGGTATAGACTCCTCTGCATCAGAATCCTCATAGGGAGATCGATAATTCCTGATTAGAAGAGGAATCAGAAGAAATAGAAACCTGATCTGAAAATTCATAATCAGTGTCTTGCCTAGGCCTCTTATCTGGAGGGGGATGGGAACCACTGATCAAGGTAATAAGGTCTTCAGCCATTTTGATCATCTGTTTTTTAGGCATAGAGGCCTGTGCATGTGGCTCATGCGTCAGTTTTTTTAGTTTTAGAAGTTGCTTTTGTCTTTGGTTTTGCAGCTGTCATCGGTTTGATGTAAAAATGTTGAGGCCTGAATACACCCTTAGAAGCCGGTGCATGCTCAGCGGCTTTGAACCCATCCGAGGGAGATGCATTGTGGGTCCAATACTTTGAGTATCTCGCGGCATGCCGGACTCCACATGGGTGTCTGTATGCACCTGCGACTCGAAAGTAGCGGGTATCAGGGGCTGCGAAAGTGCCTCACTTGAGTACCGGCGACTGGCTTAGGAGACGCTTCATCGGTTTTGGACCTCGACTGTCTCTCCTTTTCTTTGCGCTTTTTATGTACTCCTGTAGTTTGATTGCTATCCAACGACATTAGTGGGTAGCTAAATCTGTTTCCAAAATACTTTGAGGCAAAAATATACCGACACTTAATAGTGCGTTGGTTAAATCTAGCACAAAACCGACAGCCAGGCACGTTGTGATCAGGGCCTAGGCAAGGAATACAGTATAAATGGAAATCCTTATGAGGTATTTGCTTCCCACGTGTAATACAATTAACTTTTTCTGACATCGGTCTGGAGCAAGAAAAAAGTTTACCCACTTAGCTTTAGTGAAGACTTCAGTTCTGAAACTCAAACTCGAATATTTCAGGAGTCGGCCGACCAGCACTTGCGAAATGCTTCTGCTTCGGGCACCGCGCGGCAAGGAAGACTAAAGAAAATGGAGTTGGCTGCTTTTTTTATACCCCTGACGACTTGACGTCATGGAAGAGGAGACAGCAACCAACGCAGGACCCAAGACTTTGAAATTCAGGCCGATAGAGGGCAACCTGCCAGCAGATTACCCAAATGTAATGACTGCAACAGTGAAACTCGAAGAGCATCCAAGTGTTGGCAGGCAGCCATGTTAACCACTGAACCATTGAGCTTATAATTCTGAGCATGGCACACCCGTATGAACACAAAATCAAAATGGAATCTGTGTACATTAGTACAGACAAAATATACTGTAATTGTCTTGTTTTGCTAACTAGACGAAAGGTGTTCATTATTTTAAACATTTACAAAAATGGATGTGTCCTTTTTTACCAGATAACAAGAGTTATGTGCTTAGTCATTTCCATTTGTGAGTCTTTAAGGGGAAAGTATAATATTTCATGTTCTTTGTGTTTCACTGTTGCAGTGACCACCTGTGGGTTATCCCTGCTGTGGTAGCCCTCGGTCAGCCAGAATACCAGAGTCAATGATTTTGTGCGTCGGCTACAGTCACCTGTAGTCTGATGTCAGGTTATCAGTGCTATAAAGCAAGGCAGCTGATGTCATTACATCAGTCTTTCTTGCCGTGGAGCCTGTAGCAGGAGCAGTTTGCACAAGTGCCGGTCAGTCGCTAACAGCAGTTGAATTTCAGCTGAAAACGTCTAAAGCTACGTACTCCGTTGGGGTTCCTTTTTTCTTGTACTAACTGATGTCCAAAAAAGTTAACAATTGTCTCGCCTGTGGAAAGCAGATCCCACACACAGACTTCCATTCTTACTGTGTCACTTGTTTAGGCCCAGACCATGATGTCCCTCGTTGCCGGTTCTGTGCCCTCTTTAATGCGATTACCATTCGCCGTAGAGCTCTTTTTGTAGACAGTTATTTTCATGTTCTGTCTTCCCATTCTGATATGGCATCAATCAGCCAACAATCTGTGGACATTCCGAAAAAAACATAGAGATAAAGATAGAGACAGACCACACAAGGCTAAGCCTTCTGACGATGCTACCGCTAAGCAGGTCATCAGTTCTCTGGACTTCAGTGAGGCGATTTTGCAGCCTTGATGCCCGATTTGATATCTGTGCAGGCCTCTACCGAGGCCCTTTCGGAGTCTGGTATGCCACACAAATCTTCTTCGTCTTCTGAGCCTTTGGCTGTCTCTGTTGGGTCCGGATCTGCGACGCGGGCACCAGTTTCCGATGAAGCCTTTCGCACTACCAATTCTAGACAAAAATAGACGTCTTTGCATCTGACTACTCTTTCTTTAAGACCGACGGATTCTCTCAGGCCTAGAAGCCTGGCCACTCCTAGAAAATCTGCTTCTAGCCACCATCTTGCTACTGCTCTACCACCCCAAGCACAAATACTTAAAATGGCGGAGGATCTCATCTCTCTTATCCGGGGTAGTCAGGCCACAACTTCTAAAAGAAAAAGGCACCCTTCTCCAGAAATTATGACAGAACAGGATTGTGAGGAATCAGACTATTCAGTTTTTGAAGAGGAACAGCAGCATCCCTTAACTGCTTAGGAGGATTCAGATGGAGAGAACTCCATCCCTTCTGCCTCCTCTCCAGGGAGCATTTCCAGTGGGAATCTCAGGACTTCCCACAGTCTAAGAAAAGACTTGGAGAGTTTCTGGACCTGCCCCAGCACAGACCCCTGGCCACCCCCCCACCCCCGTTTTAGAAGTGGTCGATGATGTTTTCCATGAATCCAACTGAGCCCCTGAGGCCGCCCCTTCTGCTCCCAGTAAACCCGACAGGTACTACAGAGTACTGGATTCTCACAAATACCTGTACAGAAATCCTGCTGCAGACCCAGAGGTCATTACACAGGGACCTAAAGGAGCTAAGACTAGTTCTGTCAAGAATCCTCTTCCTTCTGACAAAGACTCCAGAGCTCTGGACAGATGGGGTAAAAAAATATATACCACTGCAACCTTGGCCATCAGAGCACTCAGTTGTCAGTTCCATATGTTAAAATATCAACAACACACTTTGGAACTATTAAAACAGAAGATTGGTACCTTTCCTGACTGTGCCAATTCAAAAGAGTTAGCAGATTTACTGCACTCTGCTTGTCAAGTGGCCAAACACTTATTACAGTGTGGATATGATGCCCTAGAAGCCTCTAGCAGGGCAGCAATGACTGGATCTGTTATTTGGAGTTATTTGGAGACATGCATGGCTGAAGGAATAACCAATCCCTGATCATGTTAAGTCTAAACTTATTGATGCACCCCTAGATAAGGAGCACTTGTTTGGGGAAAAAGCAGAAGAGGTGCTTAAAAAGATGGAAGACAAAGCAAAATCTATGCAAAACATTAAAAGATTTCTTTCAGCTTCAACCTCCCAGATTCAGCAGGAACAGTCCCTCTAAGCACTGTACCTTCCGTGCATTTAGCAGACAGGGTCAAGGTAAGCTCTGCAGGGACAAATATCCAAGCCCGTGTCCCAGGGCCAGCAGAGAAGCAAACAATGGACCACTTCCATCTCTAAGGCAGGGAGTTCTATGCCAGCCTCCTATGGCAAACACTCACAATGACTCGCCCACCCCCTCTGCCCTCCCTCCACTCATCAAAAACTAGGAGGAAGGTTCTCCCTCTTCAAAGACAATTGGCTTTCTGTAACAAAGGACCAATGGGTCTTTAAGATCATTTTTCAAGGATACAAATTCTCTTTCAGCGAACTCCCAATCCCAAGAGGGTACCCAGACTTGCCTCCAAATCAGTGGGCAGAGGCATTGAAACAGGTCCAAACTCATATCCCAGAGGGCAGTAGAACCTGTCCCCTCAGATCAAACAGGCAAAGGCTTTTATTCCAGACTATTCCTTGTTCCCAGAAAAGAGGGCACTTGGCACCCAATCCTGGATCTATCCATTCTGAACACCTCCCTGGTGGTCTCCAGATTCAAAATGCTAACTTTGCAGCAGCTGCTGCCTATACTAACAAAAAATGCCTGGCTAGTGACCCTAGACCTCAAAGATGCCTACCTCCACATCCCCATCAGGAAATCATGCAGGAAATTCCTGCGCTTCAGAGCAGGCTCACAACACTTTCAGATGTTCTTCATGTGTCACTGTTGCAATCTTCACATTTGGGTAATCCCTGCCAGGGTAGCCCTCAGTCGGCTCGAATGCCAGAGGCTTAGTATTTCTCCGTTGGTTGCTGTCATTCCAGGACTGACGTCAGGTCATCAGTGGTATAAAATCAGGCAGCCGATGCCATTACACCAGTCTTTCTTGCCAAGGAGCCGGAAGCAGAAGTAGTTCGCACGAGTGCTGGTTGGGCGGTACCTGTGTTTTTCATTTCCGAATTTTAGTTGGTCTTCTAAAGCTAAGTACCCCATTGGGGATCCTTTTTTCTTGCTCTAACCGATGTCAGAAAAAGTTAACAATTGTCTCGCCTGTGGAAAGCAAATGCCACACCAAGACTTTCATTCTTACTGCGTCACTTGTTTAGGCCCAGACCACGATGTCCCGCGCTGTCACTTTTGTGCTTTGTTCAATGCAAGAACTATATATCGTTGGGCTCTTATTGTAGCTAGATATTTTTGCTCTCAGTCCTTGAATTCCGATACGACTTCGGTAAGCCATCCAACAACAGATCTTATGAAAAAACGTAAGGATAAAGACGGAGACAGACCGCACAGGTCCAAGACTGCCAACGACTCTTCCGTTAAGCTAGTCATCAGTTCTCCGGTCTTCAGTGAGGCGCTTTAGGAGTCCCTGATGCCTGCTGCTGTGGATTCGCAGGCCGTTACTGAGACCCTTTCTGAGTCCGGTATGCCGCTAGATTCTTCTTCGACTAAGGATCATGCGGATGTCTCTACCTTGGGTGGGTCCGGAGCCGCTGAGCAGGCACTGGCTTCCAAGGAAGCACTTCACACTACCGATACTCGACACAGACTGATGACTTCTTTTGCATCTACAGTTCTTTCGAAAACAACTGAGTTTCTAAGGCCCAGGGTAAGAACCACACCCAAAAAACAGATGATCCAAGCTAAGGCACCTGCTTCCTTGCCTCCGTCTCAAATGCTTAAAATGGCAGAAGACCTTATAATGCTTATCAGGGGAACCCAGGTTACCTCTTCCAAAAGAAAAAGACTTCTCCCCAGTAGTTTTATCTAAACAGGAGTCCGATGACTTTGATGCATCTGAATATGAAGACATGCAACCCCTCTCTGCTTATGAGGATTCTGATGCAGAGGAATCCATCCGTTCAGCCTCTCCACCCGAGGACTTTTCCTTTGGGGAAACCCTACATACTTTAATGGAGCATTCCCAATGGGAATGTCAGGACTATCCTCAGTCAAAAAAGAGACTCAGGGAATTCTTAGATCTTCCACAGCATAGAACTCTGGCCATTCCTCCTGTCCTGGATGTTGTGGATGATGTTTTTATGGAATCCAGTCTGACCCCTGACACCCTCCCTCCTGCTCCCAGGAAACCTGGCAGGTACTATAGAGTCCTTGATTCTCACAAATTTATTTTCAAAAATCCTACTGCTGACCCCAAGGTCATCTCTCAAGGACCTAAAGGAATCAAAACAACTTCAGCTAAGAATCCCACCCCCTCAGATAGGAATTCCCGAGCATTAGACAATTGGAGTAAAAAAGTATACACCTCTGCTACTCTTGCTATTAGACCATTAAATTGTCAGTTCCATATACTGAAATATCAGCAACATACCGTGGAACTCCTCAAACAAAATATATCTTCTTTCCCTGCTTGTGCAGAAAATAGTTACAAGAGTTAATGCATTCTTCACGTCAAGTAACTAAACACACTTTACAATGTGGTTTTGACGCCCTAGAAGCATCTTGCAGGGCAGCAGTCACTGGTTCTGTCCTTAGAAGTCATGCTTGGCTTGGAACAGCCCTTGCCAAACCATGTCAAATCCAAATTATTGGACGCAAGCTTGCACAAAGACAACTTATTTGACACCAAGGCAGAAGAGGTCTTAAAAAAGATGGAAGAAAAAGCTAAATCTGTGCAGACAGTTAGACTTCTTACAGGTCCAGTCACCAAGGTTCAGTAGGCATTGTCCCTCCAAGGACTGGTCCTTTCCTGCCACCTCCAGGTCAGCCCAGCCCAGACCCAGGGGAAGCAGACCCCCCAGACAACAGCCCCAGGGAATGCAGAGATCTAAGCAATGGAGTTGTTCCTCTTCAAAACCAGGGAGTGCAAAGCCACCCGATTATGGTAAGAACTCACAATGACTTTACACTTCCACCCCCTCCCTCTGCCCACCTGCTCTTGCACCTAGGAGGAAAACTCTCCTTCCACACAAGCAACTGGGCCACCATTACCAACGACTGCTGTGTCCTCAACATAGTGTCCCAGGGATACATATTTTATTTCCACACTCTGCCAACCCCAAAAGGGTTCCCAGATCTTCCCCCAAACCAGTGGGCAGAGGCAAAAAAGCAAGTCCTTTCCCTTCTCTGTATGAGGGCAATAGAGCATGTTCCTGCAGAACAGATAGGCCAAGGTTTCTACTCCAGACTCTTCCTGGTACCCAGAACAGACAGGGCACATGGCACCCCATCCTCGATCTATCCATTCTAAACACCTTTCTGGTGATACCAAAATTCAAAATGCTCACCCTCCAGCAGCTTCTACCTATGCATTCCAAGGATGCTTGGTTAGCCACCCTAGACCTAAAAGAGGCCTACCTGCACATCCCAGTCAGGGAATCATGCAGATAATACCTACGTTTCAGAGCAGGATCACTACACTTTCAGTTCTCTGCGCTTCCCTTTGGCTTATTCACTGCTCCCAGAGTTTTCACAAAATGTCTGGCTCCTGCCATTGCTTTTTGGAGACAGAGAAATATTCAAACTTACCCATACTTAAGACGACTGCCTGATTCAGGCAGACAGTCAGGAAAAGCTGCTAAAGCACATGACATTTGTAAAGGACCTACTGACCTCCCTGATGTATACTAACAACAAAAAGAAATCCAAACTAGTACCCACACATAAAATTGTATTCCTGGGAGCAAGCCTGGACACATCATTCCAGATGACATTCCTTACACCAGAAAAACAATCGTACCTGACAGCCTACATCTCTCAACTAGCCACCAGGACCCAGTTATCCACAAGGAAAATCCTGCAAGCTCTACAGTTCATGGCTTCTTGCATTCTACTCATTCCATATGCCAGACTGCATATGAGGAAACTACAATGATACCTAAAAAGCCTTTGGTGTCAGCACTCTCAAGACCTGCAAACTCTTATACCAATGATACCTTGTCTAAGGAAAGATTTTCTTTGGTGGGCAGCAGTATACTTCCACAACAAGGGCCTTCCCTTCTCACAACCCCACGCCGCCAAGGCCCTCACCACAGACTCATCAGACTATGCCTGTTGTGCACACCTGGACAGCAGGTGCATTCAGGGCCAGTGGAGCCCAAATCAGATTCATCTACACATCAACCAAAAAGAGATGTTAGCTGTTAAGCATGCCCTGACAGCTTTCAGACCCCCTACTCTCCTTGGGGCCCTCTACTGATCAAAACAGACAACACCACGGTGATGTGGTATATCAACAAGCAGGGAGGGACTCATTCTTATCCTCTGTGCAGGCTCGCCATTACCCTTTGGCACACGGCCTCAGCCATGCAACTACACATGTTAGCACAATTCCTGCCAGGCTCTCTAAACTCTCTGGCAGACAACTTAAGCAGAAACCTGCTAGACCCACACAAGTGGCAGCTAGGCCACAGAACCTTCACCTTTGTAACCCAGAAATGGGGCACTCCGAAGGTTTACCTCTTTGCCTCCCACTCCAATCATCAGCTCAGCAAATTCTGCACCAGGGAACCTCACAACAAGGCCTGGAAAGTGGATGCTCTATCCTTCCAGTGGGTAAACCTCTCATTCTATGCATTTGTCCCTCTACCACTCATTTCAAGGGTACTGCTCAAAACAAGGGAGGAAAAACCGAGGACAGTCCTGATTGACCCAGACTGGCTACGCCAGCACTGGTACCCTCTGCTGCGCAGCCTGTCACCCCTGCCACCACAACACCTACCTCACATTCCAATATTCCTGACCCAGAGGAATGGAGAATTCATGCATCCCCAATTGCAGACCCTCAATCTGGCAGGTCCTGAACTCTCCTCAAGCTGCCAGACTAAGCAAACAAGTTCTAGATGTTATACGTGAGGCCACACACCCCAGCACTAAAGTCTTATGCTGACATGTGGAAAAGGTTTTGCACCTGGATCCAGGCTAAGGGAGCCGAAATGGCACAGCCCTCCCTACCTCTCATCCTGGATTGCCTGGCAGACCTACTACACGGGGTCTATCCTTCTCTTCTATTAAAACTCATGCCTCTGCCTTCTCTGCTCATTTCAGCACAGAGCCACCTCTTTTCTCACACCCTCTCATCAAACAGTTCCTAACAGGGGCTAACAACTTGAGGCCACCCAGAAGAGCTCCTACCCCAGCTTGGGACCTAAACTTTGTGTTGGAAAAGCTCACCCTGCCCCGTTTTGAGCCTGCAGCTTCAGAAGAGTTAAAATTTCTCTTTGAATGCAGTCCTGCTTCTGGCCATCACTTCAGCTAGAAGAATATCAGAGCTACAAGCACTTACGGCTGTAGAGCCCTTCATCATTTTTCCATGCTGACAGGGTCTCCCTCAGGACGAACCCATCCTTCATGCCAGAAGTGGTGTCCAGTGTGACTCTCAACCAATCCTTTCATTTGCCCACCTTTTTCCCTAACCCACAAAACAAGGGGGGAAGGATTCTGCACTCTGTAGATGTGCACAGACAGCTCAGATTCTACCTAAACAGGACTAAATCTTTTAGAAAAACTGATCAATTGCTAGTCAGCTTCGCTGCAGGAGCAGAGAGCAAGGCCATATCCAAACAAACAATTTCCAAGTAGATAGCACACTGCATCCATTTCTGCTACAAACAGCACGGGAAACCTCCTCCCAAGGGGGTCAGGGCACATTCCACCAGAGCAACCTCCACCTCTGCAGCTTTACTCAGAGGGGTCCCCACCAGGGACATCTAGGAGGCAGCAACATGGTAATGCTTGGTGAAAGTATGAACAGATGTCCACCTGCCTATCTTCTCCAAATCCAGGGCAGGCTTTGCCACTGCAGTCTTGCAGGGCATGCTAGCCAGCCCCCTGTCTTCTTGACTGCCTCCACCCTTTTCTTCAGCTTTGGGAATCAACCCAAATGTGATGACTACAACAGTGAAACACAAAGAACATAGTACAGTTGTGTACACTTACCATAAATGTAGATGTACGAGTGTATTCACTGTTTCAGTCCTGGTTTCCCTCCCTCAATACCCTTGTCTTCTCTCTCTCTGGTATTTACTTTACTGGTGGTGGTCTTCCACCATAACCTACCTCCCTATTGGGCGCTCCTGACAGGGAATGAAAAACTGATGTAATGGCATCGGCTGCCTGATTTTATACCACTGATGACCTGATGTCAGTCCTGGAGTGACAGCAACAGATGCAGAAACTCTAAGCCCTTGGTATTCGGGCCGACTGAGGGCTGCCCTGGCAGGCATAACCCAAATGTGATGACTGCAACAGAGAATACACTCGAACATCTACATTTATGGTAAGTGTACACAACTGTACTTTCTCTGCGCTGCCTTTTGGCTTATCTACTGCTCCCAGAGTATTCACAAAATGCTTGGCCTCGGCCATAGCATTCTGCAGACCGAGAAATATACAGATTTAACCTTACCTAGATAACTGCCTCATTCAGCAGAGTGCAAAGAAAAAAGCTGCTCCAGGACCTTCTCTTTGTGAAATCACTCCTAACTTCCCTAGGGTTCACAATTAACTAGAAGAAATCAAAGCAAAACCCCACCAGGAAGATCATTTTCTTGGGAGCTGTGCTAGACACAGCATCCCAAATGGCCTTCCTATCCCTGGTAAAGTGGAGCTTCCTGCCTCTCTACTTTACTCAGCTGGCTTCCAGAAGTCACCTCACTGCGAGGAAGTTCCTGCAAGCTCTGGGATACATTGCATCTTGCATCCTTCTCATTCCTCTGGCCAGGCTTCACATGAGAAAACTTCAGTGTTATTTAAAGAACCTTTGGTGCCAGCACTCAGTCCCTAGAGACCTCTTTCCTTCTGATCCCATATATAAGGGCCGAGTTTCTCTGGTGGGCAGAGGCCTGTGCCAGGAGCAAGGGTGTTCTTTTCATCCTCTGCCCTTCTGGCCAGACCATCACCACCGACACCTCAGACATTGCTTGGGGTGCTCACTTAGCAGGCAGGTGCACCCAAGGTCTTTGGGATACCCAGCAACTACACTTGCACATCAATCAGAAAGAAATGATGGCAGTTCAAAAGGCTCTGACATCTTTCAAACCCCATCTCAAGCCAGGGGTTCTCCTTATAAAAACAGACACCACAGTAATGTATATCAACAAACGGGGGGGGCCCCAATCTTACCCCCTGTGCAGGTTAGCCATTACAGCCACCTCCATGAGTCTACACATAATTGCCATATACCTACCAGGGGTCAACAACACCCTGGCAGACCACCCAAGCAGAACCTTGCTGGACCCCCACAAATGGCAGCTCCACAGGGGAAGCTTGCAAATCACTCAGGAGTGGGGGATTCCGGAAGTGGATCTATTTGCCTCGCACCTCAACCACCAGCTGCAAAAGCTCTGTACCAGGGTGTTTCACTTCTAGAGTGGAAGGTGGATGCCTTGACCTTCCACTGGAACTCCCTCTTTGTGTACGCGTTCCCTCCTCTGCCTCTTATTCCCAAGATACTGATCAAAATAAGGGAGGAGAGACTGAAGGCCATACTCATTGCTCCAGATTGGCCCAGACAGCATTGGTACCCCTTACTGAGCAGCCTCACCTTACAGCCCCCCAAGCAGCTTCCCCTGATCTCAGACCTCTTGACCCAGGTGAGAGAGAAGATACTGCACCTAGACTTACAGACTGTCAATCTGTCAGCATGGCTTATACCTTAAAAGATAACAAGGAGTCCCTGTAAAGCAAACAGGTCCTGGACATCATCACAGAGGCCAGAAGACCCAGCACCAGAAAATCAGATGCAGGGAAATGGAAAAGATTCTGCTTTTGGAACCAGTCCAAAGGGGTCAGTACCTCCCATCCTTCCATTCCTCTTATCTTGGATTACCTAGCCAAGTTGCTCAATAGTGGTCTCTCTTTCTCCTCAGCCATTTCTGCCCATTACGATTCAGACCAACCCCTCTTCTCTTATCTTTTGATTAAGCAATTCCTCAGAGTGGCTTCTAATATCAGACCTCCCAGAAGGCCTCCCTCGCCACCCTGGGATCTGAATTATGTTCTAGAAAAACTAACCTTACCTCCTTTCGAACCTGCTGCTTCTACAGAATTGGAATACCTCTTCTGGAAGACTGCCTTCTACTAGCTATCACCTGAGCCAGAAGGGTATCAGAACTTCAGGCTGTCATGGCTATGTAGCCCTTCATCGATGTTCTTCGTGTTTCACTGTTGCAGTCATTACATTTGGGTAATCTCGCAGGTTGCCCTCAGTTGGCCTGAATAATTGGGTCCTGCGTCGGTTGCTGTCTCCTCTTCCATGACGTCAGGTCGTCAGGGGTATAAAACGTGCAGCCGACACCATTTTATTCAGTCTTTCTTGCCGCACGGTGCCCGAAGCAGAAGCAGTTTGCAAGTGCCGGTTGGCCGACTACTGAAATTTTCGCATTCGAGTTTCAGAACCGAAGTCTTCAACTAAAGCTAAGTACCCCATTGAGGAAACTTTTTCTTGCTCCTTACCGATGTCAGTAAAAGTTAATAATTGCATTACTTGTGGGAAGCAAATACCTCATAAGGATTTTCATTTGTACTGTATTCCTTGCCTAGGCCCAGATCATAACATGCCTTGCTGTCGGTTTTGTGCTAGATTTAACAAACGCACTATTAAGCGTCGGTATATTTTTGCTTCAAAATATTTTCGATCCAGATTTAATTACTCTGAAATGTCGTCGGTTAGCAATCCAACTACCGGAGTTCACAAAAAATGCAAAGAAAAAGACAGAGACAGACCGTTGAGATCCAAAACCGACAACAAAGCTTCTCCTAAGCCAGTCGCCGGTTCGCCGGTACTCGGTGAGGCACTTTCGCAGCCCCTGAGTCGCAGGCCTCTACCGAGACCCATGCGGAGTCCGGTATGCCGCAAGATTCTAAAGAGTATTGAACCCGCAGATTTCTCTCCCATGGATGGGTCCAAAGCCGCTCAGCAGGCACCGACTTCTGAGGGTGTTTTCAGGCCTCAACATTTTTATATAAAACCAACGCCTGCTTCAAAAACAAGATCAAAAACATCTAAGTTTAAAAAAACGATGCATGAGCCACGTGCTCAGGCCCCTATGCCTAAAAAACAGATTATCAAAATGGCTGAGGACTTAATTACCTTGATCAGGGGTTCCCAACCCCCCCCCCCTTGCTAAGAGGCCTAGGCAAGACACTGATTATGAATCTTCAGATCAGGTTTCCATTTCTTCTGATTCCTCTTCTGATCAGGAATTTTCTATTCCACCCTATGAGGATTCAGATGCAGAAGAATCCATCCCATCTGCATCTCCTTCTGAGGATTATTCTTTTGGAGAAACCTGCATACTTTAAGGGAACATTTTCATAGGGAGAGTCAGGATTTCTCTGAATCAAAAAAGAGGCTTAGGGATTTCCTTCTTCCTCAGCATAGGCCTTTGGCTATACCTCCTGTATTAGACATGGTTGATGTGTTTTCGGAATCAGGCATGGCTCCTGATTCCCTACCTCCTGCTCCTAGTAAGCCAGATAGGTATTACAGGGTTCCTGACTCCCACAAATTTCTATTCAAAAATCCTGCTGCTGATCCTGAGACCATCTCACAAGGTCCCAAAGGTGTAAAGGCTTCTACAGCCAAAAATCCTACCCCCTCTGATAGAGATTCCAGGGCGTTGGATAGATGGGGAAAGAAGGTTTATACATCTGCAACCTTGGCAATTAGGGCCTTAAACTCCCAGTTTCATATGCTTAAATATCAACAGCATGTTATGGGCTTATTGAAACAGAAAATAATGTTGATTTCTGATTGTGTGGAAAATAAAGAATTACAGGAATTATTGCATGCAGCAGAACAGGTTGGAAAGCAAATCCAGGCGCTCAAAAGGCTCTAGATACTAATCACAGGGTTCTTACAGGTCAAAGCAATGGGGTGCTTCCACCTCCAAATCTGGAGGAAACAAAGCACAACCCTACAGTAAGCAGTCTCAATGACTTCCCTCTAACTTCACCAAGCACTTAGTTTTTGGCAGCCCCCTTGGGGGGAAATTAGCACTTCATATCCAAAATTGGCAGTTAATTAGACAAGTGGGTATTAAACATAGTATCCCAGGGGTACAGATTTCATTTCCATACTTTGCCAATTCCAAACAGTTGGCCAGATCTGCCACAAAATCAATGGGCAGAGGCTCAGAAACAAGTTACGTCCCTCATGGATATGGGGGCTATTCAACCAGTACCAGAACAGGAAAAAGGACAAGGTTTTTATTCAAAACTGTTCCTGGTACCCAGAAAAGACCATGCCTGGCATCCTATACTGGACTTATTGATTTTTAACACGTTCCTGGACATTCCAAAATTCAAAATGCTGACTTTACGACAGCTACTGCCTATGCTGGGCTGGAATGCTTGGTTAGTGACTATAGACTTGAGGCATACCTGCATATCCCAGTAAAGGAATCGTGCAGAAGATACCTCTGCTTCAAGGCAGGTTTTTTGCATTACCAATTATCTGTACTGCCCTTTGGCTTATCTACTGTGCCCAGGGTCTTTACAAAGTGCCTGGCACCAGTAATTGCATTTTGCAGACAAAGAAGCATACAAATTTATCCTTACCTGGACGACTGTCTCATTGAAGCAGAGAACAAGGACATTCTTCTTCAACATCTGGCATTTGTAAAAAGGCTTCTAACATGCCTAGGGTACACAGTAAACGAAAAGAAATCGCAACTGATACCCTCTCAAATAATTACATTCCTGGGTGCAAGCTTGAATACAACTGCCCAGATGGCTTACCTTACGCCAGATAAAAAAAGGCAACTGACAACATACTTCAAACAGATGGCAACAAAAACCCAGTTATCTTCAAGACATTCTGCAGGCTTTGGGGTTTATAGCATCCTGCATTCTACTAATTCCATATGCAAGACTGCATATGAGGAAACTTCAATGGTACCTAAAAGGTTTATGGAGTCAACATTGTCACAGTCTGGAAACAATGATTCCTCTCATTCCCTGCCTACACCAGGAGTTTCTTTGGTGAGCAGAGACATGTCACCAAAACAAGGGACTGTCATTCACTCTACCCCCTGCCACCCAAACCCTAACTACAGACGCATTTCACACTGAGCTAATCGAAGGAAGGACACTGAGCAAACTCGGATCTATAATATATAACATTAAGTATTCTGTTTTTTGCTTATTTTGTTCGAGTTATTTATAGCACTTTGTGTACTGTATATTTTTCTAGCTAGCTTCACTGTGTTTGAGGTATTAACTAGAAATTGTCAACTTTTATTAAGCATCTGTTGGGTTGTTTGTGTCTGATAACTTTTTGCAGTTAAATGCTTTCTCTAGAGGCTCCTTTAGCTGTTTAAAACTTTCATTTAAAGGCTCACTGCTGCTTTTCTGCTGAGAGAAACATTTCTGTAGTTTGATTCTAAGTAGTTTGGATATTTGTAGCATTGTCCATGTTCAGGCTTTTATTTGGGCCTAGTGTTTGTGGAGGCTGTGTGTCTGAGCACATATTCAGGGACATCTTGGTTTAGCCAAAGCCATTTCAGTGAGAGAGAATTGTTTAAGGTCATTGGCTGACTGAGGTCACCTGGACTACAGCTTAGACTAAGCACCTCATTGGTTCTTTTGAGCTTTTTTTTTCTTAAAAGTTGTCTCTGGTTTCAACTTTCTGTTACCTAAGAAGTTAAGTTGTGAGTGTTTCTGCCATTTTACACTGAGCTAATCGAAGGAAGGACACTGAGCAAACTCGGATCTATAATATATATTATTAAGTATCCTGTTTTTTTGCTTATTTTGTTCGAGTTATTTATAGCACTACCCTATTGGCATGGTGTTCTTATAGTTGGTGGCTTTGCAGTTGCCCGTCCCTACTGTAAATTTGATCTGGGACCCTCCTCCCAGTCTAGTGTCATTACCTCATTCTACCCAATACAGGGAGAACATTTGAGAAGGCCAATCAGCTTAGTTTCTGCTACTCCTTTCTCTCTTTCCACTAAAAAAAAAAAATTCTAAGCTTGTTTCCTGCCTTTCCTGTGGGTAGTCTAATCTGGATATAGATTTGCTGTGTCCAGGACTATTTGTAGGCTTCTAGGCCCCCAAGCCTTTCCTGTGTTGGAGGGAAGCCTTCTAGCTTAATTTTGTTTCTTAGAACTAGCCAGTGTTTTGTTTCAGCACTCGTCTGTTTCTTTGAGCTCAGCACTTGTTCAGAACTTATTGTAAGCACTAAATAAGCTACAAGTTACTACAGCACTCAACTTTCCTCACTGTCTAGATGAAAACAGTTTCTAGTACTTAACAAATAAGCACCTATCCAGGCATGTCCAAGGGTCAGCTCCTGGTGTTTTCTCCTGTCTACCTGATGAATCTGGGCATCTTGGGGCAATGCAGTAATTGCCTCATGTACACAGACAACCCTCTCCTCCTACCACCCAACACTACAGCCTGTGAGAGATGCACTTATATAGCCAAACTGGAAGCAAAGGTCTCTTCACCCAAGACTGGACTAGACAGTCAAGAGGCGAAGGTAAACACTTGCACCACACCACACTCGGCACTTAGTCCCTCAAAACTTACACCACCAAAACACACACACACACAAACACAAAACACACACCTACATTCGCGGAGGCTCTCAGTAAAAACCTGCCCAAGCAACAGGAACCTCCAAAGCAGAAACACAAGCAAACTCCACTCCCCAACACAACCCAAATGACACATAGCCCACAAACTCAGTGTGCCACTCAACCACAGCCCATAAGGCATAACGTACCCAACACTCTAGTCATAGGTGACTCTATAGACAGGCACACTGATGTTCCACTCACCAGGCTAAACAAGGAGAAAGTTACTGTCAGCTGCCTGTTTGGTGCCAGGATCCACCACATAACACATGCACTCAGGTCACTCCACAACAAGTACAAATATAACTCTGTCATTGTCCATGTTGGTGTGAATGACCTGAGACATACCTCCTTAGACTACATGAAAAAGGGACATGGAGGAGCTGTCCGATCTTGTAGCCCAGGCAGGTATTACCCTAGCCCTGAGTAGCATCCTGCCATCACCCAGAATGATACCACAGAACAAGGACAAAATGATTGACTTCAACAATTGTCTAAGCTTCTGGTGTCATTCTAAGGGGATCCAGTATCTCTCTGCCTGGGATGACATGATCGACAGACCACGATGCTTGCCAGAGATGGCCTGCACCTGTCGCCCCTGGGATTCTGGATACTGGCTAAGGCTCTAGCCATCCCTATAGTGCCTTTTTTAGGCAAGGTTCAAATAACAAATTCACCACCCTAACAGGTACAGGCAAGAAGAATCTGAGGGTATTGCTACTCCGTGCTAGAAGTCTAAACCTCAAAATGCACTCACTCGAGGTACTCCTTAAAATGGAGAGCATCGACATCTGTGCAGTGACAGAGACCTGGTTCAAGGCTCCAGAGAGTACCCCTGCATTGCCAGGCTATAATTTATACCACAACTTTCGGCCACCTAACCTGGACCGAAACACTAAAGGCAGAGGCGTGTCCATATTCATTAAGGATATCCACACCTCCAGGCTAGTTGCTTAGCATAATGCATCCAAGATTATCCAAGTGCAACTAACTCTGGGCAAGACCGCAATCCAAATTGTAGCTTGCTACAGATTCCCCACCATGCCCCAGGATTCCCACTCCTCATTTCTTAATACACTGGAAAATATTAGGGTACAACCTAACACCCTAATAGTGGGCAATTTCAACTACCCTACCATTAACTGGGAAAACTACTCATGTACCAACTCTTGTGCTCAAAGTTTTTTGGAATTCATAAATTCCAGTGCTATGGATCAATTTATCCACACCCCCACCAGGGGCAGCCATATCCTAGACCTGGTTATTACCAACATGGGCAACCGGTGCTCCACACCAGAGGTCATTTCCTCGTTGGTCAGATCCGACCACAAGCTAATCACCCTAGACATCCACATCCCCCCCCCCAATTAGGGAAACCACAGTAAAAAATTTCTCCAAAGCCAACTTCACGCTTCTTAAGACAGAAGTGGCAAACTTCACGACACCCATGCTGACGGACAATAGAGGTATGACTGCTGAATCCTACACAAATGCACTTTATAAGCACTTACACGAGTGCATGGATCGTGCAATCCCTAACAGAACCAAGATGCTATCCTCCAAAAAAAGGAAGCCAATCTGGTGATCCCCTGCCATAAACAAACTGTACAACAGAAGAAAGAAACTGTTGCAAAAAAGAGTAAAATCCCATGATTGGAGAAACTCCCTGGTCAGCCTCAGTAAGAAACTGAGATCCCTCATAAAGTCCTCCAAAGCTAGTTATGAAAACAAAGTTGCCACTGACTCTAAAGACAACCACAAAGCATTCTATAGCTATGTCAAGAATCTCAATGGCAACACTCAGATATGCTCTGAGTTACAGCACAATGGCACTAAATAAACAGAACCAACTGATATTGCCAACATCCTGGCAGATAGGTTCAGTGCTAACTTTACCCCCCTGTCATCCCCTAAAGGGCCCATCTCTATACCAGAAGAATGCAAAGATGTTCATTGTGTTTCACTGCTGCAGTCATTACACATGGGTTATCCTGCCGTTAGGCGGTCCCACAGTTGGCCAGAGTTCCAAAGTCTTGGTCCGGTGTCGGTTGCTGTCGCTTCTTCCCTGACGTCAGTGCGCCAGGGGTATATAAGATGCAGCCGACTCCATTTTCTTCAGTCTTTCTTGCCGTGCGGTGCCCGAAGCAAAAGCAGTTCGCAAGTGCCGGTCGGCCAACTCCTGAGATTTTCGAATTCGAATTTCAGATCCGAAGTCTTCAATAAAGCTAAATACCCCGTTGGGGAAACTTTTTCTTGCCTCCGACCTATGTCAGTATAAGTTAATAATTGTATTTCTTGTGGGAAGCAAATACTTCATAAGGATTTCCATTCTTACTCTATTCCATGCCTAGGCCCAGACCACAACGTCACTAGTCGGTTTTGTGCTAGATTTAACAAGCGCACTATTAAATGTCAGTTTGATTTTGCACGACATTATTTTGGCTGAAGGTTCAATTATACCATGCCGTTGGAACAACCGACTGGAATACACAAAAAACGCAAAGACAAGGATAAGGACAGGCAACCGAGGTCCAAAACCGACGACAAAGCCACTTCCAGGCCAGTCGCTGGTGCTCAGTGAGGCGCTTTCGCAGCCCCTGACTCCTGCTGCCTCAGAGCCACAGGCCGCCTCCGACTCCCAAGTGGGAGACATCTAGGCCTCTGGAAACTCAAGGTATTGGACCTACGGAAACTATTCCCTCAGATGGGTCTGGAGCCGCTGAGCAGGCATCGGCTTCTGAGGGTGTCTTCAGACCTTCACAGCTTGCATTCAAAACAACGGCCAAGTCAAAAACTCCATTAAAGTCAAAGAAACAAGTACAGCATTCTCCTGGACAGGCTTCCATGCCTAAGAAACAGATGCTCAAAATGGCCAAAGACCTAATTACTCTGATCAGGGGTTCCCATCCCCCTCCTGATAAAAGGCCTAGGCAGGATACAGACTATGATTCCTCTGACCAGGTTTCCATTTCCTCTGATTCCTCTTCAGACCAGGGATATTATTTACCCCCCTATGAGGACTCTGATGCTGAAGAATCTATTCCTTCAGCCTCTCCTCCTGAGGATTACTCTTTTGGGGAAACTTTACATACCATGAGGGAGCATTTCCATTGGAAGAGCCAGGATTATTCAGAATCCAAGAAAAGGCTCAGATTTTCTGTTATTGCCTCAGCACAGGCCCCTGGCTATTCCGCCTGTGTTGGATATTGTGGATGATGTGTCCTCTGAATCTAGTTTAACCCCTGATTCTTTGCCCCCAGCTCCAGTCAAGCCAGACAGGTACTACAAAGTCCCTGACTCTCACAAATTTCTTTATAAAAACCCTGCTGCAGACCCAGAAACTATTTCCCAGGGTCCCAAAGGCTTCCACTGCAAAAAAAAACAGTCCCCTTTGACAGGGATTCCAGAGCATTCGATAGATGGGGGAAGAAAGTTTACACTCCTGCAACACTAGCAGTAAGGGCTTTAAATTGCCAGTTCCACATGCTTAAATGCCAACAATATTTAATGCCTTTTCTAAAACAAAAAATGCCTACAAGCTTAGAAGGTCCTGAACATAAGGAAATGCAGGACTTACTGTATGCCGCTGAACAAGTGGGAAACATACTCTGCAATGTGGTTTTGATTCATTAGAGGCGTCTTGTAGAGCCACAGTTACAGGATCTGTGATAAGAAGGCATGCATGGTTAAAAGAACAAAGTTTACCTGATCATGTTAAGGCAAAATTATTTGATGCTCCTTTACAGCATGTTATCTTGTTTGGTGTTAAGGCTGAAGAGGTATTAAAGAAAATGGAGAATAAAGCAAAATCTATGCAGACAGTAAAGGATTTCTTACAGGTACAGCCTCCTAGATTTAGCAGAAATTGGCCTTCTAAAAATTGGTCCTTTCCAGTGTCAGACAGACCACAAAGAGGCAGATACAGATGCCCAAGAGCCCAATGCTCTTACAGACCTCGACAGTGGGGTGCTTCAACCCAAAAAGGAGGCGAAGACAAGTTACAGCCATTCAGGAAACAGTCTCAATGACTTCGCCTTTCAAATGCCAAACCCTCACCTTTTGGCAGCTCCCTTAGGGGGGAAACTAGCACTTTTTCAACAAAACTGGCATATAATCACCCAAGACAAATGGGTGCTGAATATTGTGTCTCAGGGTTACAGATTCCATTTTCACACTCTACCAAGGCCAAAAGGAATGCCAAACCTGCCTCAAAATCAATGGGCAGAGGCACAAAAACGAATTACAGCTCTCATGGACATGAGAGCTATTCAAAAAGTACCAGAACAGGAACAAGGACATGGTTTTTATTCAAGACTTTTCTTGGTCCCCAGAAAGGACAAAGCCTAGAGACCCATACTGGACCTTTCGATTCTGAGCACATACCTGGATATACCAAAATTCAAAATGCTGACACTACAGCAACTTCTTCCCATGCTGGGCAAGAAGGCTTGGCTTGTTACTTTGGACCTCAGAGGCATACCTGCATGTCCCAATCAGACAAAATTGCAGAAGATACCTCAGATTCTTAGCTGGCACAAAGCATTACCAATTCTCTGCACTGCCCTTTGGATTATCTACTGTGCCCAGGGTCTTTACAAAGTGCCTGGCACCAGTAATTGCATTTTGCAGACAAAAAGGAATTCAGATATATCCTTACTTGGATGACTGCCTTATTCAAGCAGAAAGCAAGGACATTCTGCTACATCTGGCACTTGTAAAAAGATTACTAATGGGCCTAGGGTACACAATAAATGAAAATAAGTCTAAACTAGTGCCCTCACAAGAGATAATATTCCTGGGTGCAAGCTTAAATACAACTGCCCAGATGGTTTATCTCACGCCAGACGAGCAAAGGCAACTGACTCAGTATTTTCATTTGATGGCAACAAAGACCCAACTCCCTGCAAGAAAAATTCTGCAGGCCTTGGGGTTCATGGCATCCTGCATACTACTAATTCCATATGCCAGACTGCAGATGAGGAAGTTACAGTGGTATCTGAAAAGTGTATGGACTCAACACTGCCACAGTTTCGAAGCAATAATACCACTCATTCCCTGCCTCAGCAGGAGTTTCAATGGTGGGCACAGGCATGTCACCACAACAAGGGGCAGCCTTTTACTTTACCCACAGCCAGGCAGACAGTAACAACAGATGCATCAGATTACGCCTGAGGAGCACACATTGCAGGACAATGTATCCAGGGCAAGTGGACCACAGACCAAATGCATCTCCACTTCAATCAAAAAGAGATGCTAGCTGTACAAAATGCCCTGACAGCTTTCAAGGACCTTCTGCATCCAGGACAATTGCTACTAAAGATGGACAACACCACAGTTATGTGGTACATAAACAAGCAAGGGGGCACACATTCCTACCCCCTATGCAGACAAGCAATAACTTTGTGGAACACAGCACTGACCTATCAAGTTCATCTGTAAGCACAATTCCTGCCAGGAAAGAAAAATACACTGGCAGATGACTTGAGCAGAAACATCATGGATCCGCAAGAGTGGAAATTAAATCCACAAGTATTCAGCATGATAACTCAGAAATGGGGAAGCCCAGACAGATCTCTCTGCCTCCCCTCTGAACTGCCAACTACAGAAATTCTGCACAAGGACTTACCACACACAAGCATGGAAAGTGGACGCTCTCTCATTCAGTTGGAAAACTAAAAGTTTATGCCTTCCCACCACTGCCTCTCCTTGCAAAGGTACTTCTAAAAGCCAGACTAGAGAGGCCACAAATGATCCTGATTGCTCCGGACTGGCCACACCAGCACTGGTACCCAATATTAAGGAACATGGCTCAAGGCCCAGCATGGATTTTACCTCAAATACCTCATCTTCTGACTCAGCAAAACAATCCGATCCTGTACAGCCAGCTCAAAACCTTAAATCTGGCTGCATGGCAGATTTCTTAACCAAACAGTCAACACTCCTCTCTAAAGCTGTTATGGATGTCATTTTGGAGGCCAGGAGGCCCAGCACCAGGAAATCTTAGTCAGAAAAGTGGAAAAGATTCTGCGCCTGGAACCAGGCTCAAGGCCTTGACCCTCTTGTCCCAAATATTCCTCAGATATTACAATACTTAACTGAGATGCTGGACAAAGGCCTTTCCTTTTCATCTATTAAGATCCACGCCTCTGCTGTTTCAGCTCATTACAACATGGATCCTCCTATTTTCTCTCACCCATTACTAAGACAATACCTCAGAGGGGCTAAAAACATAAGACCGCCCTGGAGAGCACCAACACCAACTTGGGGACCTAAACTTTGTTTTGGAAAAGCTTACTTTACCACCTTTTGAGACTATTTCAGCAGAATTAAAATTTTTGTCATGGAAAACTGCTCTGCTGCTGGCAATAACTTCAGCACGAAGAGTCTCAGAGTTACAGGCACTAATGGCAGTGGAACCTTTCATCATTTTCCATGAAGACAGGGTTTCCTTAAGAACAAACCTTACATTTATGCCAAAGGTGGTATCCAGCGTGGCTCTTAACCAAACCATTCACTTGCCAACTTTTTATCCAAATCCCCAGAATAAAGGGGAGAGACTTCTTCACTCATTGGACATACACAGGCAGTTATGTTTCTACTTGGACAAAACAAAAGCTTTCAGGAAACCTGAGCAACTTTTTGTATCATATGCTGCAGGATCACAGGGAAAGGCTATTTCAAAACAGACCATTTCAAAGTCGATAGGACACTCTATCTGTTTCTGCTACACACAACATGGAAAAACTGTGCCTAGTAACATTAGGCCTCATTCTTCCAGGGCGACAGCCACTTCAGCGGCCTTTCTTAGAGGAGTACCAACCAAGGATATTTTGGAAGCTGCAATTTGGAGTTCAGTGCACACCTTTACCAAGCATTATCACTTACCTCTATACTCCAAATCCAGAGCTGGCTTTGCCACTGCAGTTCTGCAGGGCCTCTTAGCCACTCCTAATCCTATATAGACCCAGCCACCCAACCTCAGCTTTGGGATTCAATCCAAGTGTAATGACTGCAGCAGTGAAACATGATGAACATAGTACAGTTTTGTACCTACGATAAATGTAGATGTTCGAGTGTATTCACTGCTGCAGTCCAGGTTACCCTCCCTCCAACCTCCCTTTCTTAGCTGGGACTTGTCTATACCTCTCTATCCTGTACAACCTATGTGGTGTATTTGCTTGTAGCTAAAGGTATTCTTTCTTATTTTTTATGTGTGTTATTAGCAATATGTATTGCCTACCTATTTGGGGGCACCTGATGTCTGGGGCAAGAAAAACTGAAGAAAGTGGCATTGGCTGCAACTTATATACCCCCGGCGCACTGACATCAGGGAAGAAGCAACAGCAACCGACGCCGGACCAAGACTTTGGAACTCTGGCTGACTGCAGGATAACCCAAGTGTAATGACTGCAGCAGTGAATACACTTGAACATCTACATTTATGGTAGGTACAAAACTGTACTTTCCTGTAATCATGGCTGCACAGGTAAAAAAACACACTATCCAAAGCCAAGAACACAGCATCCATGGGTCCCGACGACATCCCAGGCTGTGTTCTACATGAACTACAGAACGAACTGGCACCCCACCTAAGTACCATGTTCAATCATAGCCTCACCTCAGGCTATGTGCCCACTGAATGGCACACAACAGTTATCCCACTCCACAAAGGGGGAGCCACCACAGACCCCGGAAACTACTGCCCCATTAGCCTAACGAGCCTGGTCTGCAAGGCTATGGAACATATCATCGTGGAACTTATAAACAATGACATTGGTGATCTGCCTTTTACAAAACCGAACTGGGTGGGGTCCTGAGTTTGGAGATTGTCTCCTAAACCTGATAGACTTCTTTGAAGCAGTCATCAAAGTTGTAGATGAGGGTAAGGTGGTTCACACAGCCTATCTAGATCTCGCCAATGCTTTTGACACCATCCCCCACTCTGGAATTATAGATAAACTCACTAAACTAGGTATAAATCCCTATGTCACAAGATGGGTTGCCAACTGGTTCACTGACGGAACCCACACTGTGAAAGTAGCAGACTCCAAATCCAACTTCAGACCAGTGACAAGTGGAGTACCACACGGTTCAGTTCTGGGTCCTCTCCTGTTTGGTATCTACTTCTCTGAAGTACAGGCCAACACAGAAGGTCTTTGGCTAACGAAGTTTGCAGATTACTGCAAACTAGGAGCCATAATCAA
Source organism: Protopterus annectens (assembly GCF_019279795.1). Lineage (NCBI taxonomy): Eukaryota > Metazoa > Chordata > Ceratodontiformes > Protopteridae > Protopterus > Protopterus annectens. The sequence continues at coordinate 833,985,442 of NC_056741.1, read as the reverse complement.
AACTCCAAAAGATGTCGACATCCTACAAAAGGGCCTCGCTGAGACAGATGCCTGGTGCCAAAGCCATGGCCACAAGCTCAGTGCCAAAAAGTGCATTGTCATCCTTTTTGGTAAAAACTCAGAACTCATAGGTTCATAGGTTTATACTAGGCTATCTGCCCTAAGGCATTTATAAGCCTAGCCCAAATTATTGTGGCTTACACCACCCCTTATATGAAAAAATACTGTGCCCATTATTTTGTTGTGCCTCTGTCCAGCAGTGACACAGAGATGATTCCTGGGGTAAACCTACGATCTCCCATCCACAGGTCTAGATTTCTCTTGAACAGAGTCAGCGAGGTGCTCTGCCTCACATGGACCGGGATTTTATTCCACAGCATAGGGAGTCTCTGAGTGATAAATCTATCCCTCCAGCACGTCCTATTTATATCCGTGCTAAGGTTTAAGTCGCTTGCTCTAGTGGTTTTGGTGGATTTGGATTTTTGAGGTGGAGCATGTCCATTAATTCGGTTGGACATGGCCTTGTATGTCAGGCACATGTCACCTCTGAGCAGACGGTATGCGACTGAATAGAGCTGGAGTTTCTTCAATCTGGCAGCATATGACAGATTTTGGAGTCCTTTATCCTTTTGGTGAGGAACTTTGGGTCTCTCAATTGCTGCAGATGTCGGGTGAGATACATCCAATGGGGCATTGTACTCGATCATTGGTCTGATAAGTGAAGAGTACAGGGGAACAATGACCTCACTAGATCTGGATGTGAATCCCTTCATGATCAGGTGGGCAATGTAGAAGGTCTTTCTAACCACTTTAGCAATGTGAGTGTCAAAAGAAAGGCCACTGTCAACCTGGGTCCCCAGGTCCCTGATAACCTCTTCTGTGCTTAGTGGATTGCCACCTATATGGTAGCTTGGGGTTACCTTGTTTTTCCAAGGTATGACTATACATTTTTTGGCGTTTAACTTCAGGCCATGGCTCTGGCACCAGCTATCTATTTCCGTGAGTCCCTTCTGAAGGATATCCGTGTCCGATGCACTTTCCACTATGGCGCCCAGTTTGCAGTCGTCTGCAAACTTTGTCAGCAAAGTCCTCCCATGTTGGCCTGTACTTCTGAGAAGTAGATGCCAAACAATAGGGGGCCAAGGACCGAACCCTGTGGGACACCACTTGTGACCGGCTTGGAGTCTGACACAGCCAGCAACTCTAACCCTGTGGGTTCTGTCCTAAGGCAGGTTGGCAACCCACCTTGTGACATATGGGTTTACATTTAAGCTGGTAAGTTTTTCTACAATACCAGTGGGGTATTGTGTCAAAAAGCCTTTGCAAGGTCAAGGTAGGCTGTATGGACTGCCTTTCCCTCATCAATGGCCTTGGTGACTGTTTCGAAGAAGTCAACCAAGTTCAAAAGGCATGATCTTCCCTTGACAAAGCCAAACTGGGTCGGGTCCAATGTCTGCAAGTCCCCTATATCTTTGTTTATGAGCTCCATTATGATCCTCTCCATAGCTTTGCAGACTAGACTTGTTAAGCTTATGGGGCGGTAATTACCAGGGTCCGTAGAGGCGCCGCCTTTGTGGAGTGGGACCACTCTACCACATAGGCGGTAATCTACTTAATCTACTTAACACCAAAAGTGTGATAAGAGACCTTTGGACACAGGTGAACAGTAGTCTTTCCTTTGATAATCACATCGCCACAGTAGTCAGTAAATCCTTCTACGTGGCACACCATCACAAAAGGTTTCTCATCCAGGAAAAAAGAGGTCATTGTTCCCCTCTACTCGTCACTCATTAGACCCATTATGTAGAGTACATTGCCCCTTTTGGTATCTACCTCACAAGACATCTACAACAACTGGAAAGGCCACAGAAATACCTCACAAAGAGGATTACCGGCCTCAAACAGATGCCCTATGCAGACCGTCTCAAAAAACTGCAGCTTTACTCCGTTGCATATCGCCTACTCTGAGGCGATCTCTGCCTAACACACAAAGCTATGTCAAACCCAGAGCTTTTAGACATGCTCCACTTAAAGAAATCCCAATCCCTATGAGCTACACGCTCTAGGGACCTAAACCTTGTCACCACAGTAAACGGAACATGCTGGAGGGGATAGATTCTTGTCCCAGAGACTTCCCATACTCTGGAACAAACTACCTATCTATGTCAAACAAAGCTCCTCATTAGCACTTTTCAAGAAAAATCTTGATGATTGGATGGGAGATAGGAAATTCACCCCGGGGATCACTTCTGTGGCTCTGCTCGACAGTGGCACAGGAAAATAATTTTCTTGGGTGGCGAAAGCCAGGGTACCTTTGGCTAGGCTTATATAGGCCCTAGGGCCAGTAGCCTAGTACCTACCTATGAACCTAATCAGACTATGCTTGGGGGGGCCCACATGGCAGGGAGATGCATTCAGTGCATATGGAGCCCAAAACAAATGCATCTGCATGTCAACCAGAAAGAGATGCTAGCTGTTCAGAATGCTCTGACAGCCTTCAAGGACTTACTTCATCCAGGACAACTATTGATAAAGATGGAAAACACCACGGTTATGTGGTACATAAACAAGCAGGGGGGTACACATTCTTACCCCCTTTGCAGACTAGCCATGGCATTGTGGAACACAGCCTTGACTTACCAAGTACATCTTCAAGCTCAGTTCCTGCCAGGAAAACAAAATACTCTGGCAGACGACCTAAGCAGAAGTCTTATGGACTCGCACAAGTGGAAACTGGATCCACAAATCTTCAGCATGGTAACAGAAATGGGGGAGCCCAGACAAATATCTATTTGCCTCTCCCCAAAATTATCAACTGGACAAATTCTGCACAAGGACTTATTACAGACAAGCATGGAAAGTGGATGCCCTATCCTTCATTTGGAAAAACGTATCTGTCTATGCCTTTTCCCCCTGCCTCTTCTCTCCAAGGTCTTACTAAAGGTCAGACAGGAAAAAACAAAAATTATTCTAATTGTTCTGGACTGGCCTCGCCAGCAGTGGTACCCAATTCTAAGAAATATGTCTCAACTCCCTCCTTGGTACTTGCCTCAAATACCTCATCTACTGTCTCAGCAGAACAATCAAATTCTGCACACTCTGCTCCAAACTCTGAACCTTGCAGCATGGTTGATCATTTAATTATTCAAACACCACCTTTCAGTAAATCTGTGATGGGTGTCGTTTTGGAAGCCAGAAGGCCTAGTACTAGAAAATCTTATGCTGATAAATGGAAGAGATTCTGTGCTTGGAACCAAGCACAAGGAACGGACACAGCTAAACCAAATATCCCTCAGATTTTACAATACTTGACTGAGATGCTTGACAAGGGCCTATCTTTTTCTTCAATAAAAATCCATGCCTCTGCCATCTCAGCTCAGTACAACACGGAGCCTCCTATTTTTTCTCATCCTCTGCTAAAACAGTATCTTAGAGGGGCCAAAACTTTAAGGCCTCCCAGAAGATCACCATTTCCTGCATGGGACCTCAATTTTGTGCTGGAAAAACTCACCCTGCCTCCTTTTGAACCAGCAGCTACAGCGGATATAAAATTTTTATCTTGGAAAACAGTTTTCCTTTTGGCAATCACTTCAGCAAGAAGGGTTTCAGAACTATAGGCTCTCATGGCTGTGGAGCCTTTTATTACATTTTACCCGGACAGGGTGTCCCTCAGGACCAATCCTTCCTTTATGAATAAGGTGGTATCCAGTGTGGCTCTTAACCAAACTATTCACCTGCCAACATTTTACCCAAATCCGCAGAACAAGGAAGAGTGGATTCTGCATTCATTGGACGTACACAGACAACTAAGATTCTACTTAAACAGGACCAAATCTCTAAGAAAGTCTGAGCAACAACTGGTGGTACTTGCTTCAGGATCAAAGGGGAAGGCTATATCAAAGCAGACTATTTCTGAGTGGATAAGCCACTACATTCATTTCTGCTACTTGCACCATGGTAAACCTGTGCCCAAGGGAATCGGGTCACATTCCACCAGGGCTGCCTGTACCTCAGCAGCCTTTCTCAGAGGAGTTCCAGACAAAGACATTCTAGAAGCTGCTACTTGGAGCTCTGTTCATACCTTCACAAAGCATTATCATTTGCCTCTCTTCTCCAAATCCAGAGCAGGCTTTTCCACTGCAGTTCTTCAGGGCCTTATAGCTGCTCTTAATGCTATTTAGTTCTCTCCTCCCATCCATAGCTTTGGGATTCTACCCAAATGTATTGACTGCAACAGTGAAACACGAAGAACATAGTACAGTTGTGTACACTTACCATAAATGTAGATGTTCAAGTGTATTCACTGTTGCAGTCCTGGTTCCCCCCCCCCCTCCATCCCCCATATACCATCTTCCCCTAGAGGGACATAAGCTTCCCACAGTGGCTTTTAGCCACCAGGACCACTTTTCCTTATTTCCTTGTGCTTCTGATGGGTTAGGGCAAGAAAACCTGATGTAATGATGTTGGCTGCCTTGCTTTATAGCACTGTCGACCTGACGTCAGACAACAGGTGACTGCAGCCGACGCAAAAAAAATTGACTCTGGTATTTGGGCTGGCTGAAGGCTACTACAGCAGGGATAACCTACAGGTGATGACTGCAACAGTGAATACACTCGAACATCTACATTTATGATAAGTGTACACACCTGTACTTTTTAAAGTCACTGAGCTACATGGATCAATGAACTGTTTAGTTTCTGGTCTCACAAAATTAGTATGCTTTTGTTTGTGCAAATTCACCATTATTTTGTGTGTATGTATGTATATGTGTGAGTGTGTATGTATGTATATATGTATGTATGTATGTATATATATATATATATATATATATATATATGTGTATGTGTGTGTACACCCCCCCTATGTATACGCACACATAAAACGATGAGATACAAGTTGTCAAAAAGGCAGTATGTCGAATAGAGTAAAAAAATTAGGTTATCAAATGTACCATCTTTTTTTCCTATGTGATATTGCAATAAAGTGCATGCTGATTTGGGAATTTGCCCTTTTCCCCACTGTAGAGTTATCTTGCGGTTGGTATATACAATATCACTAGCATGGGGTGTACAGATGGCATGGGGAAAACAATGGTTTTCTTTTTTTCCTTTGTTTTTAAGGCTGCTGTTCGACCAGTCATGTTTGATCAGTTTTGGCTTGATTTTTTTTTTTTTTTTGGCATTTCAATATATGGACATGCACGCACTGACGTGTGTATCATAAAAATATAATGCTGTATCGTATAAGATTGTTTCTACCACAGTATTTTAGAGACTAACATAACATTTTGTCTGACCAATTATATTAAAAAGCATGGAAGTAACTGCCTCTTTTCTTGTCTCCTGTAGGGAAGCTGACAAAAGCAAAACGCCTAATTGTAAATGAAGGCAGTTCTATCACCAGTATATCTGCACGATCGTGGATCAGTAGAGAAGCTCGTGACCCTTCCCTTCTTGTTAATGCTTGCATCAATAAGTTGCTGCTTTACAGGTAAATAACACAACTGTTGTTGTGCAAGTGAAGGCTGGTTGAACGTTGCTCTCTGTAAGTGTTAAGGACCTTTGTATTATAGTGGGAGTAACATAAGCATATAACTGTCTAATATGCTTGGAAGTGGGATCAAAATTTGAGCAGTGTGAGTAAGCCTTGTACTGACCAAAGGTGGAAAGCATCAAGGTGAGGTTTATTATGAGCCTCTTAATTCATTATTTAATATAAACCAGGCCAGTAAATAAGGCATGTTATGCCCCTTCTTTTTGCTACTGGAAATTTAGCCAGAGGTGGATGTTATTGAGCATCTTGGTAACTGTCTTTCCCAGGAGGTGGCAGTGGTAAATACTGTGTGTACTGAACTCTAACAATGCCTAGGTACAGGTAGAGCATGCTGATTATAGGAGGGGTGTAGAGGGCATAACTACCTTTAACAACACCATGTGCTGTCTCAGAAGAAGAGACCGGGAAAGATGGAGTAGGCTTCTCTCTCCTCTGGCTAGCCACAGCATAGACCTCCAATCCCAGTAGGAGGCCCTTGCAACAACTGGACTGCGTCCCAGAACCTACACTGAATACTTGCTAGTGCTTATTAAACCACTGATTCTATAGGGAAAAGTATGTGTCCTGGATTCCGTCATTGTTTTAACCTTGCCAGACATTTGTCTTTCATAAACTGGGGTGGGGGTGTATTTGGATACAACATGTTCCTTCTTGCAAAAGGGTTCATTACATTAAGTTTCTGGTCAATTCCATTATATGTCATTGGATGTAATTTTATGTCAAAGATTTTATTCTTCCTTCAAGGAAAGGAGCAGTACTTTCTGTGAGTCTGAAGCTGTTACTTAGTTCTTATAGGCTAGTATTGGTCCAGAACCAAGATTATAAGATATTCTTAGCCATTTTAGCTAGTAGGCTTGCTGGAATCGTTGCACTATATGTAGATAAAGGTCAGTATAAATTTATAAATGGCAAATGAACGTTTGATAATGAGATCAAAACAAATGTTAATTAGAAGAAATAAGGGATCTAGGGACCCAAGAAGATAGTCAGCTTTCCTTTGATAACTATGTTGCCAAACTGGTTAAAAAACCCTTCTATGTGACCCATCTGTTCACGAAAGGGTTTGCATCAAGATCTAAGGATGTAATGGTGCCCCTCTACTCTTCCCTCATCAGACCCATTATTGAGTACAATGCACCAATTGGAATGTACCTGGCTAGACATCTCCAGCAGCTGGAGAGACCACAAAGGTACCTAACCAAGAGGATTACTGGCCTCAAACAGTTGCCCTATGCAGCATGATTGAAAAAGCTAAGACTGTTCTCTGTTGCATACCACTTTCTCAGAGGCGATCTCTGTCTAACATACAGAGCCATGTCCAACTCAGAATTGTTGAACATGCTCCATCTTAGCAAAACCAAATCTACTCAAGCTACATGCTCTAGGGATATAAACCTCAACACAACAATAAATAGAACATGCTGGAGAGATAGATTCCCTTCACAGAGACTTCCCTTACTATGGAACAAGGTCCCGATCTACATAAGACAGAGCCCCTCACTATCACTCTTCAAGAGGAACCTTGAGTGGATGGGTAACAGAAAGTTCACACCGGGGATCACACCAACAGCACTACTAGATAGGGACCAAGAGTACTAGCTGCTAGTACAAGGGTCTAGGGAACTACTAAAGGGGCGGTGAATACCGCACAACGTGGCTGGGCTAATATATGCCTTTGGGCAGATAGCCCAGTACCAACCTATGAACCTATATAGCAAAGCAGGGCAAGCGGAATGGAGAATAACAGTGGCTAGGTTAGATGCAGAGCAGGAGTGTGACAGGGTGAGCTGGTGGTACCTTTTTAAAGTGTTTCTAAGACTGGGTGTACCTAGCAGACAGTTAGAATTATTACTTAACATCTACCAGGTTGCCAGTGTGATAGTCAAGGTTAATGGAGAACTGACAGCTCACTATCATATAGCATGAGTTACAAGGCAGAGGGTGTCCCTTCTCCCCAGTTTTATTTGCACTGTATCTTGAATCCCTTGTCTTTCAACTGCAAAATTCTGAGATTACAACTTTTCAAGAAGTACAGTGGAAACCAAGATCGTTTTATATGCTGATGACCTGTTAACCTGTTTGATATAGAAAGAAGAGCAGCTAGGAAAGCTTTTTTAACTTAAGGCAGCATGGTAGAGAAAAAAATGAAAGATCATTTATTTGGACCTAGATTAGAGAAATCAAGCAGTGAAGATGTTTGTCCAGTGGCACTGTATAGCTTAAGCATTTCCTTAATATGATCATTTTTATTTGGGGTCATGAAAAACTTGTTTGCTTGGGATAAGCTATTCTAGACTTAAGGGCATATTGGAGGTCCTCACAGCTTAAGTTGGTTTGTAGTGTGGTAGTGGAAAGGCCGGGATGGATGGAACTGGGAACTTCACTATTAAAGAATATATCCTCAAAACTGTATTCTTGCATCAAGCAGAGTGTGAGGACATTGAAAGAACTTAGGGAGGCACTGAGTTTGGATATTGAGTTATATGGGATGAGCAGCGCAAAGGAGGCAGCTGGCCCTTTTTAAACTATTGGTTACAAAGGCAGAAGAGAATGAGCAATTGTTAACATGACTGACAGTCAACCTGCAGATCACGTATTGGCTTCAACTGAAAGAAGCTCAATCACTGTGATTACATGGGACAAGTTTACAAATAAGTTCCAGTCACAACCAGGGCGCTTAATATATTATATTGTCATGATAAACAAATTTATTAGGCAGTCAGTAAGGGTAAAACCCAGAGGGTAAAGGAGGTTAAATGGAGAAAATTTTAACTAATGTTGCAGGGGAGAGAAAAACATGTTTGAGAACAAAGGATCTGATATTGTTAATCCTCGTTCATTCCTTATGTATGGGTATCGGTTCTGAGTTTGGAACAGAGACGGCCATTTTCCAAGCTCGTGTCAGCTTCAAACTCTCGAACTAAACTCTTGCCCACAATTCCCCTCTCCATGTTACCTCAGATTTCGTTTGGCGTGTTGCCATCCAATAGTGTCAAGCTACTTCTCTTGAGCTAAGTACAGTCAATTGTTGGTTAATTGCTTTACAAATTACTTTTCTGTCAGAAAGGTTAATATTTTATTGTCTCTTGCCCTATCGCATCTAGCGTTCATAATTTCAGGTTTTCGTCTCTGTCCTTTACTTACCCTTTTTACCACAAGGTAATTTCTCCTTACCATCATTGGTAATCCCTTTCCTTTCTTTTTCATACTTTCGGGTACTCTGTTGTACCATTGTTAGTATTTTTCTTTTTGTAATATGGCAGATAAAAAGGGTATTCTGGGGTTTAAGCGGTGTTCTGACTGTGGACACAAACTGCCTACTTTTGATGCACACTCTGTGTTTATTGTTTGGGAGCTTCCCATTTATCTGTTGAACCACCTTATACTATATGTGAAAACTTTTCTAATAGAACTTTGTTAGAAAGGAAAAATAAGCTGATACTGAAGGGACTTCTAAAATCTCCCTTTTCAAAGGCTATTTCTGAGTCAGAGGTCTCAACCCTTCCTAAAGCACATAAGATAAAAATGCATGTTTCTACTAAGGCTAAATCCTTGCCTTCGTCCCCGGCTGGGGACTCTCAACAACCAAAATCGAAAAAGGCTAAAATTTTGGCTCCGGAGCTCTCTGTCTGCCCCAGTGCTTTCGGTGCCCAGACCTTCGGCTCCGAAGCCTTTGGCTCCATTAGTGATTTTGGCTCCGTCCTCTCCTGCAGTCTTCTACATATTGGCACCGAGGGGCTCCACGGTTCAGACCTTTACCACTGTATCGGCACCGACCGTTCAGTTGGCGCAGACCTTGACCGCATTGGCTCCGAGATCTTCCTCGGAACCGAGGCCTTTATTACTGACTCTAGTTTTGTCGGTTCCAGTTTCGGCACCGACAACCACTTCGACACCGATCCCTGTGTCTGTGCAGACGATTACATCGGCACCGATGACTTCTCTGGTGCAGACTACAGTAGTTCAGTCTTTCTCGGCACCATTGTCCTCGGTGCAATCAGATGAGATGGGCACAGAGTCTGCCTCTTTTGTGGACAGGCCTGTTTCTCCCTCAGTCTCGGTGAGGTCCACTAGAAGTTTTTCTGAACATGATGTGTTGCTTGTTGTGGACCAGGCATTCTTGGCCAGAGGTATTCCACCCCCCAGGAACTATCCTTCCTTGGGAGGTGATCACCCATCTCCAAAGACACCTTCTTATTCTCCTCCTTCATTGCCTTTGAAGTCCATGGATATAGTACAGTTTTCCCCTTCTGCGGTTCCCTTTATGGATCTCACTAAGGAACCACAGTTGCCTTCGTGGCAGGAAAGTTTTGCTACGACCCAGGATGTCAGCTGTGATACGCATAGCTTGCTGCTCCATCCAGGGACTCCGAGTTGACAGTTTCAGCTACTTAGGGGAAGAGTGCCCCCTGTCCTCGACATACACTCCTCTCCGGGTGGCCCAGCCTTCCAAATGATGGAGAAGGCTTTTGCCGCTGCTGGCGATACTGAACTGTCTATACCTCCGCCCTCCTCTGGTACACTGGTTTCACAAGTCGCACCTAGCGGACACCGGGTGCAAGGGCCTCAGGACATATTCCCTCAGGAATCCCCTTTTCCGTTGTCTTCCCCAGCTTCTCCCGCTGAGGAGGTCCACAGAAAAGTTTGTGTAAGAGGAAGCACATGGACTCCACAGAGGAATCTCTCACCGAAGACAGATTTCGATGAGGGGGAAGGATCCCCTCTGTCACCCTCTGAGGTATCCTTTGGCAATATCCTTGAAATCCTGAAACAGAGAGGTGACTGGCAGCCCTCTAATCTGACCCCTGAGGAATCTGTGTTCCTGCAGGCTTTCTGCGCCTGGCCCCCTACCTCCTGGGTTACTCCACCTGCCGATGAACTTGTCAAGTTCATCGTGCAGCATGCTTGGAAGACCCCTGATACTGTTGAAGCTATTCCCTGGAGGCCTGATAAGATCTTATCCCCTCCTGCTTCAGATCCCCATTGGTCCAAAGGTCTTCCTGTAGATGCTTTGGTGGTGGAGGCCGCAACAAAAAAGGATCTGGCAGAAGAAGAAAGCCAGACTGTCCATCCGCCTAACAGAGTCCCGGGCCCTGGACAGAATAGGGAAGTGAACTTTTACTTCAGCGACCTTTGCTATCAGGTCACTGAATTATATGGCACATTTTACCAGACTTCAAAGGTATCTGATCTCAGAGCTCTCTGAAACCTTGGCTGGTGCATTGTCTGATGAGGTCCATGACAAAGTGGCCTCTCAGCTGGCCACCATTGAGTCAATATCTAACTCCTGTATGCGATTGAGATCTCATGCATCAGAAGGAGCAGCTAGAGTGGCGGGTTCAGCTGTGGTCTTGAAGACACGCCTGGATGCGCTTGTGCAACTTCGCAGGACCTTTTAAGTCTTCCTTTCTTAATGCCCCATTGAGCCCTCCTTGTTGTTTGGGCCCAAAGTTAAAAGCACACTGGCCAGATGTGAACAAGACGGTAAGACCCTTTCTGCCGTAGGTGTCAGTTATTCTTCCCCTCAACTTGCTTTCTCCCGAAACCAAAAGAGTGGGAAGATATGGTTCAAGAAATCTCAGGGTCCTTTCCGTGATGCACAAGCCAAGTTCTCACCCAGAGGCAGAGGGGGAAACTCACAGGGAAGATGCTCCTTTCGGGGCAGAGGGGGACTGTGTAACCAGGGTTCCAGGGATTCGTTCCCTGGTCAAACCTACCAGCACTCTTTTAGAACGGCCTGACTCCTTTCCTCTGGAGGTGGTTAGGGGACATTTCTCTTTGTACCTTTCTGCCTGGCTAAACATCACCACCGATTCTTGGGTACAAAGGATCATAACCCGAGGTTATCATATCCCCTTTGATCTTTGTCCTGTCCCGTCAAAAAGTCTTCCCGATGTTCCACCCAGTCAAAGGGAAAAAGCACTACAGATAGAAAAGCTGCTAAGAAAAAGTAATCCAAATAGTCCCTCCAGACCAGATAGGATCCGGATTCTACTCAAGACTATTTTTAGTGCCAAAGAAAACCGGGGACTGGAGACCTATTTTGGACCTCAGTGTATTAAACAAGTTTGTGAGAGTACAAAAATTCTGGATGGTCACTATACAGTCTATCCTCCTCCTTTTGGAAAAAGACGATTGGATGTGCTCTGTAGATCTTCAAGATGCGTACTACCACATAAAGCTGGACAGGCCATCAAGAAGATTTCTGCGCTTCCATGCGGGAGCCAGTCACTACCAGTTCAGAGTACTGCCCTTCGGACTCTCTACAGCCCCCAGAGTGTTCACAAAGTGCAAGGCAGATGTCACAGCTCACTTGCGACTTCAAGGATTCCAGGTGTTTCCGTACCTAGATGACTGGCTCATTTCCACCCCCACCAGACATCTACTGGAAAAAGCCCTGGCATACTCTCTCCTCGCTGCTCAAAGGCTAGGCATAACCATAAAGTGGCAGAAATCCAATCTCACCCCATCTCAGTCGACAGAATTCATAGGGGTTATCTTGGACACAAAAAACTGCAGAGTGGCTATTCCAGAGCAGAGAATTTTAAGGATAAAGCAACAACTAATTCCAATCCTTTCAAAGGAAAAGTCCACGGCTCACTCGGTTCTATAGCTGTTGGGTTCCATGGCAGCCTTCATCACCATTGTTCCCCTGGCCAGGTTTCACATGAGGCTTCTACAGTGGCTACTGCTCACCCAATGGTATCCTTTTCAGCATCCTCTTTCAGCCATGATTCGAGTAACCCACAGGTGCAAACAGGATTTAAATTGGTGGATGACGCACAATCTTTCTCAATGGTCTCGCCCTTTCCCCCCCCCCAGCAACCCAAGGCCACAGTGACCACGGATGCCTCCCTGATGGGGTGGGGGGCTATGTCAGGGACAGACAGTCCAAGGCACTTGGTCCCAACCGGAGGCCCATCTGCATATAAATGTTCTAGAGCTGAGGGCGGTTCTTCTGGTGTTGCAAGCATTCCATCCCATTCCATCCCCTGCTGCCGTCTGGGACAATTGCATTTCAATCAGACAAACATGGCGGTGGTCTGGTACATCATCAAGCAAGGTGGAACCAAATCTTACCCAGTTTGTCGAGAGGCCATGAGGATATGACAGTGGACGATGGCTACCAACTGTTTTCTTCTAGCAATGCACATTCCCAGGAGTTCTAACGTGATAGCAGACAGACTCAGCAGGTGCATTCTACAACCTCACGAGTGGCCCCTGAATCCCTTGATAGCGGCGGAGATCTTCCACCGCTGGGGCTGCTGCGACCTGTTTGCATCCCTGGCCAACTACCAATGCAGCAACTACTCAGCCCTGATTCCCCCTTCGGGACAGTCACCCAGGGACGCTCTAGTCCATGATTGGCCCTTGGGTCTTCTCTACACATTTCCGCCCTTTTCTTCTCATTCCCCAGTTTCTGAAGAAAGCCCGGCGGCTGAAGAGCAAGGTAATCCTCATAGCACCATATTGGCCATGACAGATTTGGTTCCCATTCCTTTGGCCTCACCTACTAGATCGACCATGGATCCTCCATCCAATCCCGGAGTTGATCTCACACCCACAGAACCTGATTCATCCCAACCTGAACAGCTTGAAGCTAACGGCTTGGCTAGTCCAATTCCCTTGATTGCCAGGCAGAATGATCTTTTTTTTACCAGTATGTGATATTCTCATTGCTTCTCATAAGTCCTCCACTAGAATTACTTATCTGAGCAGGTGGAAAAGATTTACCTGTTGGCTGAAAGATAAACAAGTAGACCCCTTTTCAGCACCAATGTCTATAATACTAGACTATCTGGCTGACCTGTTTCAATCAGGTCTATCGGTCTCTACCATTAGAGTTAATTTGGCTGCAATTTCTGATTTTCATGAGGGTGTCCCAAGATTCATCTCTTATGTCCCATAAGTTGTACAAGACCTTCATAAAAGGTGTGAATCATCTTAAGCCACCTTTTAGAGAACCTATTCAACCATGGGATTTATCATTAGTTCTGCAAGCTCTGACTATGGCACCATTTTTTCATAGAGATAGTGTCTCTGAGAACTAATCCGTCATTTCTGCCTAAAGTGATCGCTGAAATGTCCATTAATCAAGCCATTGAATTGCCAGTTTTCTTTCCCAACCATTTAAACAGAGAAGAGCATTGCCTACATACCCTTGATATTCACAGGCAAATCCATTTTTACCTAAACAGGACTAAGCCCTTTCATAAATCTGACCAGTTATTTTTGGCCTTTTCTGGACCTAGATTAGGATCAGCTGTTGCTAAGGTCACATTAGCTAGACGGTTAAAGGACTGTATGACCTTTATTTACACACAACGTAACATCTTGTTGCCTGCTACCATGAAAGCTCATTCAGCAAGGTCGGTGGCAACTTCTGCTGCCTTCCATTCCAGAGCTTCTTTACGTGACATCTGTGCAGCTGCAACTTTGGCTACGCCTCATACTTTCATCAATCATTACAAATTGGATTTGGCCTCCAGGGGAAGAGCATCTTTCGGTTCTATGGTGCTCAGGAATGTCCTTCCATGACAGCCTCCCAGGAATAGAGGTAGCTGGGGACTCTGTCCCATACGTAAAGAATGAACGAGGATTAACAATATCAGATAAAGAAGTTATGTCTTACCATAACGTTCCATCTGTATTGTTGATCCTCGTTCAGTCATTACGACCCTCCCTCCTTCCCCCTCCTGTGATTTCTAGTGGATCTCACCATTCAGTTCTCTTAGGTTATTTGACCAGAGGTAGCCTCTACCTTCTTTAACTTGCAAACTCAATCTGAGGTAACAAGGAGAGGGGAATTGTGGGTAAGAGTTTAGCTCGAGAGTTTGAAGCTGACGCGAGCTTGGAAAATGACCGGCTCTGTTCTGAACTCAGAACCGATACTCGTACATAATGACTGAACGAGGATCAACAATACAGATGGAACATTATGGTAAGAAATAACTTCTTTTTTCACGATTATACAAGATGTCAAAAGAAGTTAAGGGTGCTTCAGATTGCAGATTTGAAAGTGGATTGACAGTAGCACTGGGAGAGCAGATTCCCTACTGAAAGTGAAGTGTATCCACCTTTGAAAGAGTTACCACATTAAAGACATTTTGTGTTTTTGAGTGGAAGTACCTGCGTCCCATTTGAATGTCCTCAGTCGGACATCAATTGTTGTACATACATGCAAATATTTCAGGCAAGGGCAATAATACCCTTACAGCCTGTCAATATTAATAAATGTCCAGATTGTTCTTAACAATATCTAAACTAGTGCTTGCTTTAATGTAATTTGGTAGTGTATTCCTCTCTGAGAACCACTTAGTACACCTCTCATTCCTGTATAATCATCTACATAGGCTGTCTGATTCCCTTTTACTTTTTAATAACCCCAAATATTCACAGAGGTAGTTGTCTCATATGCCTGAACAACGTCTCATCTTGTGTTTATATGAGTTACTGTACAAGTTCAGATATTTTAGTCTTTTATAATAACTTAAATCTTCACATCCATGTATGCTTGTGGTATATTTTCACTGTATTCTCCCCAGTTTGCTCATGCTTGTTTTGTTATATGGTTTCCGTATTGTTTTTCATCATACTCTGGTTTGGGTTTAATGCAACTAGCAAACGATTTCATCATTTCTTATTTCCTAGACTTTGAATCTTTTTATACAACCTATACTTGTATAACTATCATTAACCAATTGGCTGATATGATTAGAAAAGTTCAAAGCTGGATTCACAGATCCATAAGTCTCACTAGTCTTGTATGCAAAGCCATGGAAAGAATTATCATGGAAATTATCAATAATGTATATAGTAAACCTCCAGATGCTGAACCCATCCCAGCTAGGTTTTATCAAGGGCAGGTCATGCCTACTCAACCTGGTGGACTTCTTTGAGAAGGTTACCAAAGCAATGGATGAAAGCAAAATAGTTCATGCTGCCTACCTTGACCTGTCCAAGGCATTTGACACAATACCCCACTTGGGCATTGTTGCCAAACTCGAGAGGTTAGGTACAAACCCGTATGTCACAGACAGGACCCAGGTAGTTAAAATTGGAGAGTCCACTTCTACAGAGAGGCCAGTCACAAGTGGAGTCCCTTAGGGATCAGTCATTGGTCCACTCCTTTTTAGCATTTACTTCTCCAAAGTCAAGACCAATGTCAGTAGTCTCTGGCTGACTAAATTTGCAGATTGAAAATTGGGAGCTGTCATTGAATCCCACACCGACACAAATTTCTCCAGGAAGGGCTGATACAGGCAAATAACTGGTGTCAGAGCCATGGACTAAAACTAAATGCTAAGAAATGCATAATAGTATTCTTCAGAAAATCCTCCACCCCTGGTAACTATCATGTTGACAACACACTCCTTAGAGCTGAGCCAGTAGTCAGGGATTTCAGGACACACACAGGCAGTAATCTAGCCTTTGACCATCACTTGTCTACAGTAGTGAAGAAATCATTCTATGTTGCTCTTACAGTTATCAGAGTTACCAGAACTTGTCAGAGATTTGAGATGCATGGTTAGGCTTAAAAAGGCCTTTGTGGTCATTAGCCTAGTAAACCCCTATGAACCTATACCTAGGTCCTTAAATGAATCTACAGTTTTGTCACTGTGTGCTGTAGTAAATATTCACCTTTCAGTATACATCTGCCAAATCTCATGTGCTTAGTTTTTGATGCATTAGTCATCATGCCTTCGCTGAAGGTTTGGCGTCGGGCTGGCAACTCAGCACCATAAAAATCTACTGCCACTCATTAGCGGGCGGGAGTTCTGCTGTGGCAACCCCTAACCGGGAAAAGCCGAAAAGACAAAGTCATCATATTATTCTGATGTGCCCAAATGGTCAATTTAATGAAGTTCTTTTGGTCCCATCTGTAACACATCTAATCAGTTTAACCATTTTCAAGTCGTCTGCATACAGATTGTAGAACATCTCAGATGAAAAAGGTAGATCTGAAAGATACAACCTAAACAAGAATGGGCCTAGGACAGAACCCTGTGGGGCATCCTCACACTTAACCTAGAATTTCACCTGCCCAGTTGCTGAGTAATACTTGCCATGTTGTATTTGTAAGTCCTGCAGCTATCCATCTTATCGAGTACATCGATATCTAGTTGTTCTAACTTTAGTGTTTTGTGTATGACCCTATCAAATGCTATGGTTAAGTCTATGTTAATTACATCACAGCACAATTTTTCATTTATAGCTGTTACTATATTGTTATAGAGCATCATATTACAGGTGGTTAGAGATATTTTCGAAGTCCCAACCTTTCCAGTTCTGACCATAATTTATTTAAAATAGCCTTCTCTGTTATTTTTCCACAATGTGAAAGTAAACTTATGGGTCTGTGTGACTCCTGGTTTGCCCTGCTTCCCTTTTCCTTAAAGGTAGGTTTAACAAGTGCATGTCTTCAATCTTGATGAATCTCCCCATATTTAAATGACCTAGTTAATAGCAGATATAATGGTACTGTAATTTCATTCTGGAGTGTTTTCATCTCCTGCCTTTGTTTGGGTCTAGTTTGCATAGTTCTTTTTCAGTATAATCTAATTCGATTTCGGTATCTGAGATTACGTGGATGTTACTAGGACAATTTATCACATCCTTTGTGGAGAAAACTGCTTTCCATAAGATTTTTAAAATGCATCTGTAATTTGTTGCATCTGAGAATAAATTTTAGAATCTACATACAGTTTGATTTGTATGTCTTTACTCCTGCCACATCTTATCTATAAAAATGGGGTTCCCTCTTATGCTCAATATCATTGTACAAATTTTCAGGATTTTTTGATTTTTTTCTCACTCTTCCATCCAGATTGTTTATTTCAGTTTTCAAAGTCATTTGACCTTTTTTCCATTTTTTTTTTTTTTTTTTGGTCTCTCACCCTAGTCATGTATCTTGTTCTTACGGAAGTGCATCCTGCTGACATTGTGTGCATAGATCATGATGTTGAACATTTTTTTATTTTGCATTCAATGTCAGACTTTGTCACATTCCTTCTCTAGTTTTTCCACCAGTTACATCACTCCTATTAGTTTTACATAGTAACAGTTTTGCTTTCATGTAATGTTATTAATCTTCTGTGCATTGTTTTAGATTTCACTTTGGCAGAATTATCTAGCAACAATTTAACCTTTAAAGTACCATAATCAGTGCACATCAACAATGATAAAACTTGAAGTAATTTCTTTAGGAACACAATGTCTAGCATGTCCTGTTCCCTGTAGTTTTTTTTTTCAATGTGAAGAAATTGTTCCTAAATATATTTTTTAAATAATTTCCTTACTATTTTTGTTGAATCACTTTTATTAGAATGTTTCTGGTAAATTGAAGTCCTCTGCCACTTGTATTCTTCCCTCCTGTGTTTCGTGCGAGAAATGTATGACTTCCTCTAGGTTGTCAGCACTTACATTTCGTGGTCTATACATTCCAACAATAGTTGTATGTTCCAGGGTTATCTTTATTATCTCAGTTACGCAATCTATAGCATCAGTGTTATCACTGGTCATGTAATAATCACGTGTCTCATTACCATCTTTAATTCCTGTCATAACATCTCCACCTGATTTTTTTTGCTAGAATGTCTGTTACAGTAAAATATTTATACCCTGGCAGAACTGGTTTCTAGTCATTTTTCTTTAACCACGTTTCACAAACCATAACAACATCAGTCTTGTGAGGATGTAGTAAATGTTTCAATAAAAAACTAACCACCAGAGAGGCATCAAGTAGTGCTATCTGTGAACTGTTAAATTGTGTTTGTCAAATACTTCCTTACATTATGGTATTCCAAGACCTTTCTCACAGCCTGTATTTTTACTCCTGGCAAGCATAACACTATTCAATGCTTATCTTCTCTGCAGATGTTAAGTGTCAGTTCCCCTAATAACTGAATTTCCTTTTACAAGTGTATCATTTCTGACCAGAGCTGAAGAATCTCCAGTTCCTGATTCAGTATTATCTACTCTCTCAGCTTTTACAAAGAAATGATCATCACTGTTAGAAATCTCCCCATCTTTGAGATGTGGAGATGGCTCACAAAGGACTTGGACTCCTATATTCTGGGACTGCCCAAAATTAGGTGAAATCCGAGTTTGTCTGGTATGTTGGATAAGGGCAGTTCCTGCTGATCATAGACTCACACTGCAAATATAAACCATGCAACATGGTCAGTAAGGGAACGAGGGTGTAACATGGCTAGGCTTATAAAGACCCTAGGGCCAATAGCCTAGTAACTTCCTATGAACATATGAAATGGTAGCTACGGAAGTGGTGACTTAACAGGATGGTATATTTTTTCAGTATTCAATAAAGGGTAGGCTGGAGAGAATATTTTACTAGGTACTTTTTTGCTTGCTGTGGGGAAAAAAGAATAACATGCAACTGGAAGGGACTTCAAAGATGGCTGCACACTGATGAATAGCTTACTTTCAGGTCTCCTAGTATGAAAATACTAACTGAGATAAAAGTAGTAGTGAAACTAAGATCGGGTATGGTTCAGTTACTAGGTAAGTCGGTACACTACCTGGATACCAGCAAAGAAGGAGAACCTGAAAGAAAATCAGCCAGAAAGTATGAAGAGAAAATACTGGCTGGGAAGAATCCTGCAACTGTTCTGCAAAAAGCAGTTCATGTTTCAGCTTTGGTTTACGAGACAGATTCCAGTAATTTAGAGGAAAAAATAAATCAGATGTACTCAGAGGTGATTAAAATAAATGAACCAATGAAAGAATACATC
>NC_056741.1:833931137-833961137 GCF_019279795.1 Protopterus annectens | reverse complement strand
GGAAACTCTACTCACTTGACCCCTGATAATGTTTGGGAAAACATGTCGTGGATGCATGCTGTCAAAAGACAGTAGTGTATTCTGCCAACAATCCTTTTTATATAAACTGGAAGTGAAGCCATTGCTTGTTTGTTCCACACATACATCCAAGAATTCTAATTTAGTAAATGAAGTTTTTGCACTAAATTCCAAAAAAGTAGTGGTAGAGTGTAAGTAGACAAAGAAACTATCAAAAGAGGCCTCATCCCCATTCCAAAAAATAAAAATATCATCTACAAACCTGACGTACATTATAATATATTTATTCCAGCTCTGATTGTTCAAGATCTCCTTAGTTTCCCACTTGGATAGCACAAGATTTGCATAAGTATTAGCACAGGGGGTGCCCATGGCCACCCCCCGTGCTTGCCTATACAAAGATCCTCCTCCCATAAAAACATTGTTGTCTAGAACTAAATGCAACATCTCCTCTACCAGCTGTCTCATATAGTCTGTGGCTCCTAAGTTTTCAATAAGTTCACCAACAGCTCTTATTCCATAGTCATGTTCTATGACAGTAAATAAACTTTTGACATCTAAGGTTGCCATTAATATAGTTTGTCCCTCAACTGGTTTAGCTAAATCAGCTAATAATCCCAAAAAATGTCCTGTGTCAACTAAAATGTTGTTTATCCAAAGGTCAGACAAGACAAGCCAAGGATGATTTTGATAGCTCCAGATTGGCCTCGGCAACACTGGTACCCATTACTGAGGAATCTGGTAAGGAAGCCTCCATGGCCTTTACCTTTAATTCCACACCTTTTGTCTCAGAGGGACGGTCATCTACTCAATGTCAAGCTTCACTCTCTTCATCTAACAGCCTGGCATGTTCTGTTTTGAACCACAGCAGGTCTCAACTTCCACAATAAGTTTTGATTGTGATTATGGAAGCCAGAAGACCTAGTACCCGCAGGTGTATGCAGAAAAATGGAAGAGATTTTTTATTTTGGAGTGCAGCAAAGGATTTGGATGTTTCTGAGCCTAATTTGAGTGTGGCTCTTCAATATCTTACTGAGTTATTGGACAAAGGTTTGTCTTTCTCTTCCATTAAGATTCATGCTGCAGCAATTTCAGCTCACTATGATTGTGACCCACCATTGTTTTCATCCTTTGTTCAAGCAATTTCTTAGAGGGGCAAAGAATATAAGACTACGTAAGAGCTCCTACTCCTGCTTGGGACCTCAATTTTGTGTTGGAGAAACTTACTCTACAACCTTTTGAGCCTGCGGCTACTGCTGAATTGAAATACTTGTCATGGAAGACTGCTTTTTTGTTGGCCATTACTTCTGCAAGAAGGGTTTCTGAATTACAGGCCCTTATGGCAGTTGAGCCTTTTTGATTTTCATAAGGATAGGGTATCATTACGCATACTAATCCTTCATTTATGCCTAAGGTGGTTTCTAGTGTGGCTTTAAACCAAACTATTCATTTGCCTACTTTTTATGCAGATCCCCAAAATAGGGGAAAAGATTTTGCACACTTTAGATGTACACAGGCAGTTGCGTTATTATTTAAGCAGGACTAGGGATTTTAGGCAGTCTCAGCAGTTGTTTGTTTCTTTTGCTTTGAGTTCCCAGGGCAAGCCTGTGTCAAAACAAACTATATCTAAGTGGATTGGGTTTTGCATTGCATTCTGTTATTCCCATCATGGCAAGGAGATTCCAGCTGGGATTAGGCCTCATTCCACGAGGGCTACTGCCACTTCAACAGCATTTCTAAGGGGGGGTGGCAACTAAGGATATTTTGGAGGCAGCTACTTGGAGTTCAGTGCATACTTTCTCCAAGCATTACCACCTTCCTCTCTATTCTAAATCTAGGGCTGGTTTTGCCACTGCTGTGTTGCAGGGCATTTTGGCGCTCCTGCTTCATTATAGTTTAGCCATCCTCCCTTACCTCTGCTTTGGGATTCTACCCAAGTGTTAGGACTGCAGCAATGTGAGATGAAGAACATAGTACAGTTTTGTACCTACCATAAATGTAGATGTTGAAGATCACATTGTGCAGTCCAATTTCCCCTCCTTCCCTCTGTGTTTAGAGGTGGTTGTAGGTGGGGTTCTATTTTGTAAATTAGTATATATTGTACATATATTAGGTACAGGAGTGTTTGGTGTTTTTTGGTTTTGGCCTTATCTTTTTAGGGTCTTCTGACATCTGGGGCAAGAAAAGACTGAGGATATGACGTCGGTCATGCGCATTTGTACCCTGACGTCCTGATGTCAGACAAATGCGCCTTGACCGACGTCAGCCTTATACTTTGGTATTCGGGCCGACTGGGACAGCGGACTACCCAAGTGTTAGGACTCAAGTGTTAGGACTGCAGCAATGTGGATCTTCGAACATCTACATTTATGGTAGGTACAAAACTGTACTTTTTGTGAAGTGTGCAGTTAAATGTATTTTAAATGGGGGCTCTTTTCAGAGACAATGGCCATGGTGGTGCAGCAGTTAGCATTGTCGCCTCATAGCAAGAGATTCCCCGGTTCGATTCTCATTTGGAGCACCTTCTGTGTGGAGTCTGCATGTCCTTCCTGCAGTCGAGTGATGCTGGTAGGTGCGGGCATGAATGGGTGTGCCTTCTTTGAAGGTTGGGTGTTGGGCTGGCACCTCTGCACCATAAAAATCCACTGCCAATCATTAACAGGCCGGAGTTCCGCTGGGGCAACCCCTAACCAGGAAAAACCGAAAGACATTAGTTTAGCTCTTTTCAGAGACTTTTCTATGTGTTAAAGATAATAAAGTTAAACAAGTACCTTTATGAGTTGTAAGAAATGGAAGCTTCACAGTATAACAAGAAATGAAAGGCTGGACAGAAGCAAGCAAGCAAGCTAATATAATGCTATGATATTGTTGCTGCTGGGTGGGGTAAAAGTGTATTGATTATATTATACATAGAACTAAAATGATTTCCCTTGATTTACAAAGGGTTGATTAATGTACTTGGCAAGCTGTAAACAAGCTTTTTTTTTCTGAGCAATTAGGCTTGAACAATAAGACAAAATGATAAACGCTCTGATAAATGTTAAGCTTCTTGCATCTGTAACGATATTAACTTTTTTTTTCCATTATCAAAATGTTCTCATTGAGAGACAATAAGTCTAAAATTGAAGGCAGAGGATTTTGTACTGAGTGAAATTCATAAAGTTTCCTTCATGCATCTGAAGAGTTGCTAACTGTTTTGTTTTCTGATTGCTGACTACTTTTACATGGAGACAAACTGTTTGCAGGTGCAAGCAATCTTGAGAGTTCTGAGCATTCTTTTTCTGATTGAATCACACATTTTAAAGGTACAGTGGCAAGCAGTTCAGTGAAAAATAAAGTCTGAAGTTATGAGAAGCCAGTCAGAGATACGATCCACCCCAGCAGCCTTAATATTTTAATGCAGAAAAAATAATGGTGCATAATTTAGTTTTATTTAAAGGTAACTGGTGGATTTTAACTTTTAGCATAAGAAAGTGTTTCTGAAAGCATGCAAGCTGTCTTTCACATCTGGGAGGATAATAGCAATAACAGAAGAACAGAGAGTAATTACTGTAAGTGGGAACACAGTTTGTAATATGTACTTTAGCAAAGGCAACCTTAATATTAGGTTATGCCTATGGGTACAGCTGTCAGTTTGGGGCAGTTGTTCCCATCTGGAGGGTTAAACTTTATTTGTTGAAAATGTACCCAGTTTTGTGTGTGTGTTCTAAGTTAATAGAGGATGGGGGTGTTCTAAAACTGTATTTAGTTATTTTGTTTGAGGATTTTCATTAAAGCAAAAAAAAGTCTTGAAAATGACAGTTTCAATTGGAGATAAAAAGAAACAATTGTATAAAAGACCAGCCTGCTAAGCAGTAGTGTGTGCATGTTAGACAGTAAGTGTTAAGTGGGAACTATAATTTTTTTTTTCTTATCCTAATGGGCTACTCTCTCCATACTGTATTGAAATATAAATTTTAGGCCTTAAAGGTGTTGAAAAAAAGGAAGGGAGTACTGAGTTATATTAATAAATGTAGAGTTCGAATAACTGTGCTGCCAGAGATAAATTTGGAAAGAAATAAGCATGTGAATTTGACAGAGTATTTCAAGATGGATATTCAGCAGAATGTCAGGGACAAAGGAAAAGAGGAGTAATAGTAATGATTCCTAGAGGGGCTACAATAGTGTTAGAAGACAAAAAAAAGACAGTAATGGTAGATTTGTGATAGCAGAGGCCAATTGGCAAGGGAGGGTTATGCTGGCATGTATTTCTGTTGCACCAAAAACTGCTACTGTGTAGCTTAAGATGATTTTGGGAGAAATAATTGGCTTTTCCAAGGGAATGTTACTTATTATTGGGAACTGGAACTTGAATTGCAATAGTGAAGATGTATCAGGGGACCTATAATGGAAAATACAACTTAAGAGGATAGATTTCTGAAGAAATGTATGAAAATATTTGCTATGAAATACTTGAATTCAGTAGTAGAAACTCCAACAGAATTTGTATATTATTCCTCATGGTACAATAACTGGGCTAGACTGGCTAGAAGTTATAGTTCACAGCAACATGTGCATGTAATTTGAAAGCTTCAAGACGCATCCAGTAAATACTCCAGATCATGCACAGATTCAAACAAAGATAAAATGTGGGCAATGAAGCAAAAATGAGACTGTCACTTTCCCAACTATCTGCTAACAAAGTGAAGAATTTCAGGAATGGTAGTGAAAATTATTTGAGAATTACTAGGGTAGATAGAAATTTCTTCAGAAGCGATAGCTAGTGAGCAGGATAAAATGAAAATGGAGTTTAAAAATAGAGGAGAAATAGAGAGCGAGAGGGTTAAGTAATAGGAATTATTTAAGGGTGGGGGGGCTGATAAAGGTTAAAGTATTGCAGAATAGGGGGAATCTCACCAAATAAGAAGAGGAGCAACTGCAGAGTGCTAAAGAGAAAATAAGGGAACATTTGGATAACATGCATGACTTTAGAAAGGCTGCTGTTAAGTAACTAGGTTTTGATGACTACTCCAGAGCACAAAATCTTTTTGCGGAACAACTTCAGGCAACAGAAAGTTTAAAGGGTTCCTGCAGATTTAGGGAGCCTATGGCAAGAAAAATAACAAAAGCTTCTATAGAGACCTAAATTCTTATACACCCATTTCAGTTTTAAACCATGATTATAAACTGTTTGTATATACTAGCTAAGAGAATGGTAAGTGTTTTGCCAGATTTGATATATATAGATCATTGTGGTTTTGTGGAGGGGAGGCAAACATTTGCTAGCATCAGTAGAGCAATAATTGTCCAGAGGAAAGTAGAATGTAAGAAAATACTGCTATTTTTTGGTGAGTCTTGATGCAGAGGAAGCATTCAACATAGTAATGTAGGATTTTTATGAGTAGGGCAATATAAGCATTTGCATTCCCCGTTAAAGTAATAATGTTAACTAGGAGGATGTTTGAAGGATTTGAGGCAAGAATTAAAGTGGGAGGGTTCCTCTCTGATAAGTTATGTTTGAACAGAGTAATCAGGCAGGGGTGTCCCCTTCCCCTTTATTTGCTTTTGCAGTTAGAGCTATCAGCAAAGAAAATAAGGGACTAAGAAATTCAAGGGTATAATTGGTATGGTAATCAAGAAAGTTGGCTTTATTTGCTGATTATATTTTATATTGCTAAATCCAGAAAAGAACATTTTGGGGTTATGGAACATTTTGAGAAAGTTTTTGGATATAAAATTAATAAAGATAAAACGAAGGCTGTAGCTATAAATTATGCACCCTCTAAGGAATTTATTCAAAAGTACCCATATTTATGGGGACATGATGAGAATAAATATTAACAGCATGGACTGAAAAGGCTTGTGTTATGGAAGCTAGGGATGTGCAGGAAGAGACTAATCAAAAGATAATACAAAACTGAGGAACAGGAAGCTTTTGTTTATGGGTATGGATAGTAAGATACAAGCACTAAAATGTTTTAGTTCCTTTAATATTTTTTATTAACCAGAGAAGTTGTGGACAATAATAGAGTAGAAGGAACACATGGGGAAGGAAAGAGGCCAAGAGTTGAGTAGTTGAGTGGGATAAGTTAATCCTCCCAACAAAATAAGATACTTTAGGATTATCTGATTTGAGGAAATGTTTTACATATGCATAGTTATATATATATATATATAGTTTGGCTCATATGCTTAACATAAGCCAAAGGATTTTATTCAAAATGGAAAGGGATGATGATGAAGTGGGGGACGGGATCAAGAAAAAGGAGAGAGGGATTTTGGATGCAGATCCTTATGGACAATAATAACCATCATACAGAATATTATATTTATAAAGTTGCTGAAGGTATTCGAAGAACTAAGCCAAAATGGAAATGGGGAAAGGAGATTTTTGCCAGTAAGGAAGACTGCAAGTAGAGGTACAGAAAATAGGCAATAATGGGACAGGAATTTACAGGAGTAAACTGGAAAAGGAACAAAAAAGTACTGGAAGCAGATAACTAGAGAGGGAAATGTGATGGAATGAGATTAGTCCAAGAAGAAGTTTGGACTGCAGGTTAGATTGGTTAATTATTAGAGTATACCCATATAAAAATAGAAAGAGAGAAAGTGAAAGACTTACTCTGGTGGAGTTTAGTCAAATCCTAAACAGCAGCTGCTGTTAAAAAGGGGATAATTAGTAGGCATATAAAATAGTGCATGGTAACTATAAGACTCAATCAGAGGAGGTTAGAAAAGATTGGGAAGATGGACTGGAAAATCAATGAACACTGGAATAATGGTAGGACGTGTATGGCTCCAAAGTGTGTGGTAAAAAAACAGAAGGTTTAGGATTTTTGCTTGAAGTGTTTGCATAGGTATTTTTATACCACAAGCAGAGTTTTTCCTCAGGTAGATAGCAAATATTTCAGTTATAATGAGGAAGAATGATTGGAAATGTAATGTGTTGGCAGATTTTAAAAATTTCCTACAGAGTATCAGATATATTGGGGGACCAAATAGCTGTAACTAAGGAAATGATTCTGTTTTGAGCTACAACACAAGATCTGAATTGCTTGGACATAGTAAGGCCCTGTTAGATATAATTCTGCTGACTGCCAAAAAGACAATTACTAGAAAATGGAAACCATAATCTAAACCAACTGTACGAAGTATTGAATATTGTAAGAGTTTAAAAAACTTGAAGATGTATCTTATAAATGGGAAGGAGCAAATAAAAAATAAATAAATAGAATTTGTAGGAAAAATGCATACAGAATAATGCTCTGCAGAAGGTGTGAAGCTTAAGGGATACAGGTAAAATAATGAAGAAAATTTATTTTTTACTTGCTCATATTATTTTGTTATTGATAAATCCAGAAAAGGAACTTTCAGTATTATGGAATATTCTGAAATTGTTTTAAGTATTTTCAGGATATTAAAATAATGAAGATAAAACAATGCTGTACTGGTAAACAGTGTACACATTTCTGATACAAGTACTTATCTGAAGAAGCTGGTGGTGCTTTATTGCCCCTTTTGGGTTTTACGTTTAGCTTCCCAGGGAGCTGTCAATGTTTATTCAGGTTTGTTTGCATACATTTGGCATTTGTTCTCCTTCCTTTTGGTCTGTGTAGACTTGGCACTGTGCTTTGGGAGTGTACTACCTTTTTTTTTTTTTTTAAATACCTTATTGAATTATCACTTGTGACAAAGGTACATTTATACAAAAGTAATCAAAGTGTATTAACAAATTAACATCAGCAAACATTGTACTTCACATATATTGCTATACATCATATAACCTAAGCCACATTACATAAATTACTCGGTTCCTGCCCCCTTTTTTTAAACAAGAAACATCTTTATTAAACTTATTAAACAATCACTTATGACATAAGCAGTCATACATTTGTGTAAATGAAAAACCACACTGGCATAATCCTGGTTGTAAGCATTTTACATCAGAAACCATACTGACACACTCCCAGTTGCAAACATTATACATCACTTATCTACCCATTTTCAGTCAAACATTACATAACTCATTAAATTCCTGTCTTCTTTTAAACCTCATTCCTTTCCTTTATGTATTGTTTCGACAATTCACATTTTTTCCTATGTTTGCTCCTATCCTTTTCTAATTTCAATTCCAGTTGTTTTATCTCTGTTACTATACTCGGTACTTCTAATATAGTTGGTTTAGATTCTGATTTCCATTTTCTAGTAATTGCTTTTTTGTCAGCCACCATAATTAGACACAGCAAAGCCGTACCATGTCTAGGCAATTCTGTATCATAGCTAAGAAGAATCAGCTCCCTCGTTACACCAATCTGCCCACCCAGCATCTCTGACAGTGTATCCTGAATGGAATCCTTAAAGTGTGCCAATCCACTACATTCCCAGAAAATATGTTCCCAAGTACCTTTTTCTTCCCAGTCACACTTCCAACATTTGCTATATACCTGAGGAAAAATTCTTTGGAGTCTACGTAGGGTTTAAAAATGTCTATGTAAACACTTCCAATCAAAAATCTTAAATCTCCTAGATTTTGTTGCGTATTTGGAAGGCATACATATATCCTCCCACTGTTTTCACTGTGAACTGCTTATCCAATCTCTCCCCCCAATCCTTTCTAACCTCCTCTGATTCTTATAGTTGCCATGCAATATTTTATATGCTATACTAATTATTCCTTTTTTAATGGCAGCTTCTGTTCTACATTCTGCTACAAACTCTACCAGTGCTGGTCTTTCGTTTAGGACCCCTATTTCCTTCTCTTTGCCTATATTCGGATATCAATCCTTGATAGGGAAGGCAGTCCCTAACTTGCAGTCCAAATATATTGTTGGCCTCTTCCCATTCTATTACCTCTTCCTCTCTAGTTATTTGCTCCCAATATCTTGGTTCCTTTGCCAGTTTTCTCCAATAAATTCCAGCCCACTCTTGCCTATTGTCTATATCACTAATTACAGTCATCCCTGTTGGCAGAATCTCCTTTTTCCATTCCTGTGTTGGCTTAGTTGTTCGAATACTTTCTGCTACTTTATGGATATAATATTCTGTATGATTTATTGTTCACCTTAAAGGCTTGCATCCAAAATCCCAGTCTCCTCTTGTTTCTTGAGCTCCCCCCTGTTTCAGCATCACCCCTTTCCACTTTGAATTATAGTTTTCTGCTTGTGCTATGTGTAGGAGCTTTAACTGTGTAGCTCTGAAGTACACCTTCAAATTGGGTAATCCCAATCCGCCCTGTTCTCTTGGAGGAATCATCTGATCCCGCTTGACTCTTGCAGTCTTCCCCTCCTAGATAAAGTCCTTCAGCTCTCTATTAATTGCTATCCACAACTTCTCTTCTGGTTGATAAAAATATGCCTGACCTGTTTAAAAGACTAAACGGACTAAAAGCATTTTGATTGCTTGTGTCTTACTATCCATGTCTGTATAAGAAAGCTTCTATTTTCTCAGTTTTTGTATGATCTTTTTAGTCTCTTCCCACATATCTTTACCTGCCACACCTGAATCATTTTTAATCCATACTCCTACTCCTAAATACTTCATTTTATCATGTTCTCATAAATACGGC
Organism: Protopterus annectens; assembly: GCF_019279795.1. Lineage (NCBI taxonomy): Eukaryota > Metazoa > Chordata > Ceratodontiformes > Protopteridae > Protopterus > Protopterus annectens. The sequence continues at coordinate 833,951,575 of NC_056741.1, read as the reverse complement.
TATTGCTGAACCAGTTTGTGTGTGGGTACATAATTTACTGCTATTGCCTTTGTTTTAGCTTCATTAATTTTGTACCCTGAAAAGATCTGAAATTGAAACAGTCTCAAAATATTCCACAACACTGTAATGTCTCTTTCTGGTTTTGTCAGGTATAAAATAATATAATCTGTAAATGGAGCCAGATTTTCTTGACTACCATACTAATTACATCCTTGAATTTCTGAGTCCCTGATTTTCTTTGCTCGTAGTTCTAAATATAGTGCAAATAACAAAGGGAAAGAAGACATCCCTGCCTGTTTCCTCTGCTCAAGCAGAAATTACCAGAGAGGACCCCATCCACTTTAATTTCTGCCTGTGATACCTCATATATCTTCCTAATAAACCTTAGTTTTTCAGGAAATGCAAATGCTTCCATTGCCTTGCTCATAAAGTCCCAGCTTACTCTTGCCAAAGGCTTTCGCTGCATCAAGACCCACCAGCAGCAATGGTATTTTCTTATATTCTGCTTCCTTCTCGATCATCAGTGTTCTGTTATTGTTGTCAAATGTTTGCCTCCCCTCCACAAAACCACATTGATCCATATCTATCAATTTTGGCATTACTTTTGCCATTTTTTTAGCCATTGTAGACATGAACACATAGTTATGGTTTAGTATTAAAATGGGCCTGCATGAAGCTGGGTTGGCTGAATCTTTACCCTCTTTAGGTATTACAGCTACCACTGCTTTCTTCCAGGGTGTTGATGTTCATCGTGTTACCCTGCTGCAGTCATCACACTTGGGTTATCCTGTCGTCAGGCGGTCCCGCAGTCGGCCGGAATTCCAAAGTCTTGGTCCGGCGTCGGTTGCTGTCGCTTCTTCCTGACGTCAGTGCGCCAGGGGTACATATAATGCATCTGACGCCATTTTCTTCAGTCTTTCTTGCCGTGTGGTGCCCGAAGCAGAAGCAGTTCGCAAGTGCCAGTCGGCCGACTCCTGAGATTTTCGAAGTCAAATTTCAGATCTGAAGTCTTCAATAAAGCTAAGTACCCCGTTGGGGAAACTTTTCTTGCCTCAGACCGATGTCAGAAAAAGTTAACAATTGTATTTCTTGTGGGAAGCAAATACCTCATAAGGATTTTCATTCTTACTGCATACCTTGCCTAGGCCCAGACCGCGACGTCACTGGTTGTCACTGGTTGTCGATGTTCTTCATCTCACATTGCTGCAGTCCTTACACTTGGGTAGTCCGCTGTCCTCGGTCGGCCCGAATATCAAAGTATTAGGCTGACGTCGGTCAAGGCGCTTAAGACTGACATCAGGACGTCAGGATACAAATGCGCATGACCGACGTCATATCCTCAGTCTTTTTTGCCGCATGGTCCGATGCAGAAGCAGCGTTGCAAGTGCCGTTCGGCGTTCTGAAATTTTTCGAATTCGGAGTTTCAGACGGAGTCAAAGTTGGCTAAGTACCCCGTTGGGGAATATTTTAGTTTTTTCTTGCCTCAGTGGTTTACCGGATGTCAGAAAAAGTGAATAACTGTATTTCTTGTGGGAAACAGATACCGCATAGAGATTATCATACTTTGTGTATTCCTTGTTTGGGGCCTGAGCACGACGTTGTTTGGTGTCGCTTTTGTGCTAGGTTCAATAAGCGCACTATTAAGCGAAGGTTAGATTGTGCCAGGTTGGTCTTTGGGAAGCGGTGCAATTATAAGATGCCGTCGGATGCTCCGGCGCCCGCTTCAAGAAGCGCAAGACAAGGCAGCTAAGCTCAGACAAGAAGAGTCGTCCGTGCGGACGCCGGTTCTTTAGAGGCATCAGTGGAACCGGTGGTTCCGCCGGAGGCTTCTCAGGAGTCCCAGGGGGAGACTTTGTTGTTGCAGGATGTGGCCTCTCAGGAGGCAGGTCAGGCTGAAGGGGCTTCTCAGGTTACTGTACTCCCCTCCCTTCCTAGGGTGGTTAGGCCCTCTCCTTCTGTTTCTAAGGCTTCTCCTAGGGGCAGGCCAGGTTTAGCTTCTGTTGGGGTCACTCCTGGTTCTTCAGGATCTGTGCCCAAGAAGCACATGCTTAAAATGGCAGAAGATTTAATTACTTTGATTAGAGGTTCTTTGCCCCCTCCAGATAAGAGGCCTAGGGTGGAACCAGAGTTGGTGAGTTTTGAGCAGGCTTCAGATGTTTCAGAGTCTTCGGCTGAAGACTTGCAGGAGTACTCTCCTTATTCTGATTCTGATGCAGATGATTCCACTCCTTCTGCTTCTCCTCCAGAGGATTTTTCTTTTTCAGAGACTCTTCATTCCATGAGGGAACATTTTAAGTGGGAAGGTCAGGACTTCTCTGATTCCAGGAAAAGGCTTAGGGAATTTTTGCTTTTACCCCAGCATAGGCCTTTGGCTATACCTCCTGTTCTGGATGTTGTGGAGGATGTGTTTGCGGAGGCTTCACTTAATCCTGATTCTTTGCCTCCTGCTCCTGTTAAACCGGATAGGTATTATAGGGTGCCTGAGGCTCATAAATATCTTTATAAGAGTCCTAGGGCGGACCCAGAAACTGTTAGTCAGGGACCTAAGGGTGTCAAGGCCTCTGTTGTGAAAAATCCGGTTCCTCCAGATTAAGAGGCCAGAGCTTTGGATAGATGGGGAAAGAAAGTCTATACTTCTTCCACCTTAGCTATGAGGGCTTTGAATTGCCAGTTTCACATGTTGAAATATCAAAACTATCTTCTTTCTCAACTGAAGTCTAAGGTAGATGCTCTGGCGGAAGGCATTGAATGTAAGGAACTACAGGATTTGGTACATGTCTCTGAACAGGTGGGTAAGCATTCTTTACAATGTGGTTTTGATGCTATACAGGCCTCGTCTAGGGTGGCTGCCACTGGGTCAGTTCTTCGCAGGCACGCCTGGTTGAGGGATCAGAATTTGTCTGAACATGTTAAGACAAGGATTTTGGATGCTCCTTTACAGTCTGATGTGTTGTTTGGTTCACCTGTGGAGTCAGTCTTGAAGAAAATGGAGGACAAGGCTAAGTCTATGCAGACTGTTAAAGATTTTTTGCAAGTCCAGCCTCCGAAGTTTAGTAGGAATTGGCCTGCTTAAGGGGTGGACGTACCCTTCTTATGATTCACAGTCTAGGGGGAGATCTAGACGTGGTAGGGGCAGAGCTCCTTCAGACCTAGAACAGGGAGTTCTCCTGCACAATCTTCAGGTGAGGGCAGGGGCCAGTCCTTTCGTAAACAGGCCCAATGACCTACCTTTTCAGCTGCCAGATCCTTCTTGTCTGGCAGCACCTTTGGGAGGAAGGTTGGCGCTCTTCAAGGAAAATTGGAGTTTGATTACCCAAGACAGATGGGTATTGGATATCATACACCGAGGTTACAGGTTTTATTTCCATACCTTGCCTCCTTTCAAAGGCATGCCGGACGTTCCTCCTCAGCAAAGACTAGAGGCTCACAAACAAATTTCTCTGCTGCTCCAAATAGGGGCCATACAACCGGTCCCTCTGCCAGAAGTGGGCCTAGGATTTTATTCTCGCCTGTTCCTAGTACCAAAGAAGGGGAACACGTGGAGACCAATTTTGGATTTGTCTATACTCAACACTTATCTGGACATTCCCAAGTTCAAAATGTTGACGTTACAACAGCTTTTACCTCTGCTGGGCAAAGATCACTGGATGGTGACTCTGGATCTCAATGAGGCTTACCTTGATGTTCCTATCAGGCTAAGTTGCAGGAAGTATCTGCGTTTTCGGACTGGGGCTTCTCATTATCAGTTCTCTGCATTGCCCTTTGGCATATCTACTGCGCCCAGAGTGTTCACGAAGGTTCTGGCTCCAGTGATAGCTTTCTTCAGGCTAAGAGGAATACAGATCTATCCTTATTTGGACGATTGCCTGATTCTGGCTCAAGGAAAGGACGAACTTCTTCATCATTTACACTATGTGATAGCAGTGCTAAGATGCCTGGGGTATTCTGTGAACGAAATAAAGTCCAGTCTAGTACCCTCTCAGGACATGTGCTTTCTGGGTGTGAGACTGAATACAGCATCCCAGATGGCCTTTTTGACCCCGGACAAACAAAGAATCTTTCTCTTTACTTCCATCAATTGTCTCATCAGTCCAGGCTGACTGCAAGGACAGTCCTTCAAGCCTTGGGGTTCATGGCATCTTGTATTCTGGTGCTTCCCAATGCCAAACTGCATATGAGGAAGCTACAATGGTATCTCAAAATGTATGGACACAGCACTGCCAAGATATGGACACTGTCATTCAGATAATACCTTGCATTCAAAAGGAATTTTTGTGATGGGCTCAGGAATGTCACCTAAACAAGGGACTCTCTGTGACCCGGCCAGAGGCGAGTCAGATTCTAACGACAGATGCCTCAGACAAAGCTTGGGAGCTCATCTAAATGGAAAGTGGATACAAGACACGTGGCCTGCCAGACTTCTACATCTACATATCAACTTGAAGGAGATGTTAGCAGTCCAATTTGCATTAATAGCTTTCAAGGATTTACTTCTTCCAGGGCAGGTGTTGATTCTAACAGACAACACAACTGTCATGTGGTACATCAACAAGCAAGGGGAACACATTCTTATCCTCTATGCAGACGAGCAATGATTTTGTGGGAGACTGCTCTCAGTTTACAGCTAAATCTTCAGGCAAGGTTTCTGCCGGAGCACAGAACTCCTTAGCAGATGTGTTGAGCAGACAAATTATGGATCCCCACGAGTGGAAATTGGATCCTCATGTATTTCAGAAATTGACAGTGTCATGGGGAACTCCAGACATAGATCTGTTCGCTTCTCCAATAAACTACCAGCTGCCAAAGTTTTGCACAAAAGGTTTCATCCCACAGCTTGGAAAGTGGATGCTCTTTCATTCAATTGGAGCAATCTTCATGTGTATGCCTTTCCACCTCTGCCTCTCCTCCCAAAGGTACTTCTGAAGGTCAGACAGGACAAGCCAAAGATGATTTTAATAGCTCCAGATTGGCCTCGACAGCACTGGTACCCACTACTGAGAAGTCATGGCCTTTACCTTCGATTCCACACCTGCTGTCTCAGGAGAACGGTCATTTACTCAATGTCAAACTTCAATCTCTTCACCTGACAGCCTGGCATATTCTGTTCTAAACCCTGGAGGGTCTCAGCTTCCACAGCAAGTTTTGAATGTTATTTTGGAGGCCAGAAGGCCTAGTACAAGGAAAGTGTACGCAGATAAATGGAAGAGATTTTTATTCTGGAGTGCAGCAAAGGCATTTGATGTTTCTAAGCCTAATTTGTGTGGCTCTGCAATATCTTACTGAGTTACTGGACAAAGGTTTGTCCTTCTCTTCTATTAAGGTTCATGCTGCAGCAATTTCTGCTCACTATGACTGTGACCCACCATTGTTTTCTCATCCTTTGTTTAAGCAATTCCTTAGAGGGGCAAAGAATATAAGACCCCCACGGAGAGCTCCTACTCCTGCTTGGGATCTCAATTTTGTGTTGGAGAAACTCACTCTACAACCTTCTGAGCCTGCAGCTACTGCTGAGTTGAAATATTTATCATGGAAGACTGCTTTTTTGTTAGCCATTACCTCTGCGAGAAGGGTTTCTGAACTACAGGCCCTTATGGCAGTTGAGCCTTTCTTAATTTTCCATAAGGATAGGGTATCTTTGCGTACTAATCCTTCCTTTATGCCTAAAGTGGTTTCTAGTGTGGCTTTAAACCAAACTATTCATTTGCCTACTTTTTATGCAAACCCCCAAAATAAAGGGGAAAAGATTTTGCACACCTTGGATATACACAGGCAGTTGCGATATTATTTGAGCAGAACTAAAGGGTTCAGGCAGTCTCAGCAGTTATTTGTTTCTTTTGCTTTGGGTTCTCAGGGCAAGCCTGTGTCAAAACAAACTATTTCTAAGTGGATGGGGTTTTGCATTGCCTTCTGTTATTCCCATCATGGTAAGGAGATTCCAGCTGGGATTAGGCCTCATTCCACTAGGGCTACTGCCACTTCTACAGCTTTTTTAAGGGGGGTGGCGACTAAAGATATTTTGGAGGCAGCTACTTGGAGTTCAGTGCATACTTTCTCTAAGCATTATCACCTTCCACTTTACTCTAAATCGAGGGCTGGTTTTGCCACTGCAATTTTACAGGGCATTTTGGCAGCTCCTACTGCTTTATAGGTTTGCCATCCTCCCTTATCTCTGCTTTGGGATTCTACCCAAGTGTAAGGACTGCAGCAATGTGAGATGAAGAACATAGTACAGTTTTGTACCTACCATAAATGTAGATGTTCAAGATCCACATTGCTGCAGTCCAATTCCCTCCCTCCTTCCCTCTGTAGTTAGAGGCGGTTGTGTGGTTTGGGTTGTACATATTGTGAATATTGTATATATTGTACATATGGTTAGTACAAGGGTGGTTGGTTATTTTTTGCTGTCTTTTGGTTTTGACCTTTCTGTTTAGGGTCTTCTGACATCTGGGGCAAGAAAAGACTGAGGATATGACGTCGGTCATGCGCATTTGTATCCTGACGTCCTGATGTCAGTCTTAAGCGCCTTGACCGACGTCAGCCTAATACTTTGATATTCGGGCCGACCGAGGACAGCGGACTACCCAAGTGTAAGGACTGCAGCAATGTGGATCTTCGAACATCTACATTTATGGTAGGTACAAAACTGTACTTTTTTGTGCTAGGTTTAATAAGCGTACTATAAAAAGACGCTTTGATTTCGCACAACACTACTTCGGTAGAAAATTTAACTACACTATGCCGTCGGAGCAACCGACTACCGGCGTGCACAAAAAACGCAAGGATAAGGACAGGCAGCCTAGACCCAAGCCAGACTCCGAGGCCTCGGCTGGTCCGGTCTCCGGTTCACCAGTCTTCAGTGAGGCTCCGACGCAGCCCCCGACTACCACAGATCTGGAACCCGAGACTGCTTCGGAGCTTTTGGCGGAGAGTACTAGGCCGACGCAGCCATTTTGTCTAGCCCCTACCGACGACACTGGTGAAAAAGATGTCGGTGCTACAGAAACACCTTCGGTTTCCGAAGGCGTCTTCAGACCGACGACGCTCACCTTTAAAACGTATCCTAAGATCAAGACTCCTATTAAACCTAAAAAGACTGCACTTCAGTCTACAGTTCCAGGCCCCATGCCTAAGAAACAGATGCTCAAAATGGCTGAAGATTTGATCTCTTTAATCAGGGGTTCCCAACCCCCACCCGACAAAAGGCCCAGACAAGAGGAAGATTATGCCTCCTCTGAACAAGTGTCTATTTCCTCAGGCTCCTCTGAGGACCAAGATTACTCCTTCTCCCCGTATGAAGATTCTGATGCTGAGGATTCTATTCCCTCAGCGTCTCCTCCTGAAGACTACTCCTTTGGGGAAACTTTACACACTATGAGGGAACATTTTCACTGGGAAGGTCAGGACTACTCTGACTCAAAGAAAAGGCTCAGAGAGTTTCTTTTACTCCCCCAGCACAGACCACTTGCCATTCCCCCCATTTTAGACATTGTGGATGATGTTTACTTAGAATCCAGTTTGAACCCAGATTCTCTGCCTCCTGCTCCAGCCAAACCTGACAGATACTATAGAGTGCCTGATTCCCACAAATTTCTTTATAAAAGCCCTGTTGCTGATCCAGAGACGATCTCCCAGGGTCCTAAAGGGGCTAAGGCTTCTATGATAAAAAATCCTGTACCCTCTGAAAGGGACTCCAGAGCACTAGACAGGTGGGGGAAAAAGGTTTACACTTCAGCCACTCTAACTATGAGGGCACTAAATTGCCAATTTCACATGCTAAAATATCAACAATTTCTAATGTCTCAGTTAAGACAAAAAATGAGCACACTCCCTCAACAGTCTGAATTGAAAGAAATGCAGGATCTGTTGCATGCAACTGAACAGGTGGGCAAACATACTTTACAATGTGGGTTTGATTCTTTGGAGGCTTCCTGCAGAGCAGCTGTCACTGGGTCTGTTATACGTAGGCATGCTTGGTTAAAGGAACAAACTCTGCCTGATCATGTTAAAGCAAAGCTTCTAGATGCTCCCTTACAGCAGGATGTTCTTTTTGGAGTTAAAGCAGAAGAAGTCTTAAAGAAAATGGAGGATAATGCAAAATCTATGCAGACAGTCAAAGATTTCCTACAGGTACAGCCCCCTCGCTTCAGCAGAATTTGGCCAACAAAAAATTGGTCCTTTCCAGCTACTGACAGACCACAGAGGGGTAAATACAGACGTCCAAGAGGCAGAGGACAACCACAAGCCCAGTACAAACCTCGACAATGGGGCACTGCAACACAGTAGGGAGGAAAAGACAGGTCCCAAACTACCAGAAGGCAAACTCAATGACTTGCACCTCATCTGGCCAAGCAACACTCTCTTGGCAGCCCCCTTGGGAGGAAAACTCGCACTTTTTTCAGACAACTGGCGCATTGTCACAAAGGGCAAATGGGTCTTAGACATAATTTCACGAGGATACAGATTCCATTTTCACACCTTGCCAATGAAAAGAGGAATGCCAAACCTGCCACAAAATCAATGGGCAGAGGCACAAAAACAAATTACAGCTCTCATGGACATGAGAGCCATTCACCTGGTACCTACTAGAGAGCAAGGCCAAGGATTTTACTCAAGACTCTTTCTAGTTCCCAGAAAGGACAATGCCTGGAGACCAATTCTGGACCTTTCAATTCTAAACACCTTCTTACAAGTACCCAAATTCAAGATGCTAACACTACAGCAGCTTCTTCCCATGTTGGACATGAAAGCATGGCTAGTAACGTTGGACCTCAAGGAGGCATACCTGCATGTCCCTATCAGACAAAGCTGCAGAAGATACCTCCGTTTCATTGCAGGTTCAACCCATTACCAATTCTCTGCACTGCCCTTTGGCTTATCTACTGCGCCCAGGGTCTTCACAAAATGCCTGGCACCAGTAATTGCATACTGCAGACAGAGGAATTCAAATATACCCATACCTGGACGACTGCCTCATCCAAGCAGAAAGCAAGGACATCCTCTTACAACATCTGGCTTTTGTAAAACATCTTCTAAGTTACCTGGGGTACACAGTAAACGAAAAGAAATCAAAACTAGTACCCTCACAAAATATGACATTCCTGGGTGCCAGCTTGAATACAACGGACCAGAAGGCTTATCTGACGCCAGACAAACAACTACAACTGACTCAATATTTCAAAACAATGGCAACAAAGACCCAACTACCTGCAAGAAAAATTCTGCAGGCCTTGGGCTTCATGGCATCTTGCATACTACTAATACCATTTGCAAAGCTGCATATGAGGAAATTACAGTGGTACCTAAAAAGCGTATGGTCTCAACACAGCCACAGCTTGGACACAATGATATCTCTCATTCCCTGCCTACAGCAGGAGTTTCTATGGTGGTCACAGGCATGTCACCTCAACAAGGGTCAGCCTTTCACCTTGCCCCCAGCCAGGCAAACTATGACAACAGATGCATCTGACTACGCCTGGGGGGCACACATGGCAGGACAGTGCATTCAAGGCGTATGGACTGCAGATCAAAGGAATCTGCACATCAATCACAAAGAGATGCTAGCTGTACAGAATGCTCTGACAGCCTTCAAGAATCTATTACATCCAGGACAACTTACAATGAGGACGGACAGCACCACATTTATGTGGTACATAAACAAACAAGGGGGTATACACTCCTACACTCTATGCAGGGAAGCAATGACCTTGTGGAACATAGCTCTGGCTTACCAAGTTCAGTTACAAGCTCAATTCCTGCCAGGAAAAAAGAACACATTGGCAGACTACGTCAGCAGAAACATCATGGATCCCCACGAGTGGAAACTGGATCTACAAGTATTTGCAATGATAACTCAGAAATGGGGCCTTCCAGTCATAGACCTGTTTGCCAGTCCTCAAAACTTTCAACTAACAAAATTTTGTACAAGGACACTGCACCATCGAGCTTGGAAAGTGGACACACTCTCATTCAGTTGGAAAAACCTGACAGTATATGCCTTCCCTCTATTGCCTCTCCTCACAAAGGTGCTTTTGAAAGTCAGAAAGGAGAGACCATGACTGATACTCATAGCCCCAGACTGGCCACGCCAGCACTGGTACCCACTATTGAGGAATATGGCCCAGGGCCCACCTTGGATTTTACCACAAAGTGCCCATTTGCTCACACAGAAAAACAATCAGATTCTTCACAGCCAGCTCAAAACCTTAAATCTGGCTGCATGGCAAATCACCTAAGCATCCAGCCAGCTCCTCTTTCCCAAGCAGTTATGGATGTTATTCTGGAAGCTAGGAGGACCAGCACCAGGAAGGCCTATTCGGACAGATGGAAAAGGTTTTGTTCCTGGAACCAAGCTAAAGACCAAAACACACTTCAGCCTCACATGCCTCAGATTCTACAGTACTTAACTGAGATGTTGCACAAAGGACTTTCTTTTTCTTCCATTAAAATCCATGCATCAGTTATTTCAGCCCACTACAACACGGATCCACCCTTATTTTCGCATCCACTTCTAAGACAGTTCCTCAGAGGGGCAACAAACATTAGGCCCCCCCCAAGAGAGCACCTACACCAACATGGGACCTCAATTTTGTTCTGGAAAAACTTACGCTACCTCCCTTTGAACCAGCTTTCTCTGCAGATCTACAGTTTCTATCATGGAAGACTGCCCTGCTGCTAGCATTAACTTCAGCTAGAAGAGTCTCAGAGCTGCAGGCACTAATGGCAGTGGAACCTTTCCTCATTTTCCATCAAGACAGAGTTTCTCTACGAACTAATCCTTCCTTCATGCCTAAGGTGGTTTCCAGTGTGGCTTTAAATCAAACCATCCACTTACCCACCTTCTTCCCAAATCCACAGAACAAAGGAGAAAGACTCCTGCATTCCTTGGACATTCACAGGCAACTCCGTTACTACTTGGATAAAACTAAGGTTTTCAGAAAATCTGACCAGCTCTTTGTATCCTATGCTACAGCTTCACAAGGGAAGTCTATATCAAAACAAACCATTTCCAAATGGATAGGACATTGCATTCGTTTTTGCTATACCCATCATGGAAAACCAGTTCCTGCTACCATTAGGCCCCACTCTACCAGGGCAACAGCTACATCTACAGCCTTCCTCAGGGGAGTTCCAACCAAGCAGATTTTGGAAGCTGCAACTTGGAGTTCAGTACACACCTTTACCAAACACTATCACTTACCACTTTACTCTAAGACTAGAGCTGGCTTCGCCACTGCAGTTCTGCAGGGCCTTCTAGCCTCCTCTAACCCTCTATAACTCCTCCACCCATCCTTAGCTTTGGGATTCTACCCAAGTGTGATGACTGCAGCAGGGTAACATGATGAACATTGTACAGTTTTGTACCTACCATAAATGTAGAGGTTCGAGTGTACACCCTGCTGCAGTCCAGGTTACCCTCCCTCCGTCCCCTCTGATCTAACTGACTAAATCTCTACAATACCTTCCTGATGTATTTGCTTATAGCTGGAGGGATTTTGTGTTTGTGCAAAAATTACTTAATTTGGTACTAATTACTGACCACTTTTTTGGGGGCACCTGACATCTGGGGCAAGAAAAACCGAAGAAAATGGCATCGGATGCATTATATATACCCCTGGCGCACTGATGTCAGGGAAGAAGCGACAGCAACCGACGCCGGACCAAGACTTTGGAATTCCGGCCGACTGCGGGACCGCCTGACGACAGGATAATCCAAGTGTGATGATTGCAGCAGAGTGTACAGTCTAACATCTACATTTATGGTAGGTACAAAACTGTACTGTACTTCTCGTCCTTATAAAATACTGCTGAACAAAACCTTCCAGATCTTTATCATTTTTTCCCCTCCCAACTTCCAAACTTCCACAGGAATGCCATCTATTCCCGGGGACTTTCCTGTAGATTGGTTATTACATCACAATTTGTATGTCCTCTCCTTCTATCCTGTTAGTAATTGAGCCTCATATACCCTCTTAACCTTGGCAGATTTGATTCTTCCATAAACATTCCCATTTGTATCTTTTCTTGAGTCCCATATTTCTCTGCTTTATACAGACTTTTATAGAATTTCCAAAATATTTCTAATACCTCTACAGGAACTCTTGTTACATTCCTTGTTATAGGCTCCCTAAGCTTGGTGACAGCCCTTTCTAGTTTCTTTTGCCCGAGTCATTGTGCTAAAAGTTTTTGTGCTCGTATCAAAAAACAGTTGCTTAACAGCAGTCTTTGTGAACTCATACATATTATCAAGGTAATCCCTTATTTTGTGCTTGGCACTCAGTAGTTGATCCTCTTCTTTTTCTTTGAGATTCCCTCTATTCTTCAATACTTTAACATTTGTCAGCCCCTCTAAATAATTCTTGTTACTTCTTAACCATTGCTGCCTTTCTTTCATTTCCACCCTATTTTTAAACTCCACCTTAATTTAATCCCACACTTTAGCTATATTTTCAGAAGAAATTTCTATGCTCTCTAATAGCTCCTAAATAATCTCCACTACACATTCCTTAACTTCCTCTTTTCAACAGGTGGAAAAGCACCAGTGTCTCAATTTTATTTCATTACCCTGTGTTTTTATTTTAGTTATTATTGGCACATGATCTGAAATAGTTATTGGGTGCATATCAAGACCTTCAATTAAATGCACATGTTTTTGTGAACTGTAAATTCTGTCTAGCCTAACCCAGTTTTTATATCGTGGGGAATAATATGTAAATTCACTCCAGACTCCTGTTACTGAATTCACATCTTCCATGCTAAATGTTTTCATAAATTTCTTCAAAAATCTACCCTCATTTGTTATGCTTTCCCTTTTGGGCCACCCCCCCCCCCCCCGACACACCTTCACTGTTGCAAATCACATTCTTGTTCCCATCTGTAAGTAATGTTCCTTGCTGAAAACAATTATTTTTCCCAGAATTTTCTTAAGCTCCATTATAGCAGATGATGTTCTACGTGTTTCACTGTTGCAGTCATTACATTTGGGTAATCTGCTGGCAGGTTGCACTCATTCAGCCTGAATTCCAAAGTCTTGGTCTTGGGTCCTGCGTCGGTTGCTGTCGTCTCTTCCATGATGTCAGGTCATCAGGGGTATAAAACATGCAGCCGACACCATTTTCTTCAGTCTTTCTTGCCGCGTGGTGCCTGAAGCAGAAGCATTTCGCAAGTGCCGGTCAGCCGACTACTGAAATATTCAAGTTTGAGTTTCAGAACCGAAGTCTTCTCTAAAGCTAAGTACCCCGTTGGGGAAACTTTTTTCTTGCTTTTTACCGATGTCAGAAAAAGTTAATAATTGTATTACTTGTGGGAAGCAAATACCTCATAAGGATTTCCATTTATACTGTATTCCTTGCCTAGGCCCTGATCACAACGTGCCTGGCTGTCGGTTTTGTGCTAGATTTAACCAATGCACTATTAAGCGTCGGTATATTTTTGCATCAAAGTATTTTGGAAACGGATTTAACTACCCAGAAATGTCATCAGATAGCAATCCGACTACCTGAGTACATAAAAAAATGCAAAGAAAAGGACAGAGGCAGTCGAGATCCAAAACAGACGAAGCTTCTCCTAAGCCAGTCGCCGGTTCGCCAGTACTCGGTGAGGTGCTTTCGCAGCCCCTGATACCTGCTACCTTTGTGTCTCAGGCCTCTACCGACACCCATGTGGAGTCCGGCATGCTACAAGATACTCAAGGTATTTGATCGACGGATGTATCTCCCGTGGATGGTTCCGGAGCCGCTGAGCAGGCACCGGCTTCTGAGGGTGTATTCAGACCTCAACAGTTGTATATCAAACCAACGACAGCTGCAAAACAAAGACAAAAGCAACTTCTAAAACTAAAAAACTGACGCATGAGCCACGTGCACAGGCCTCTATGCCTAAAAAAACAGATGATCAAAAGACCTTATTACCTTGATCAGGGGTTCCCATCCCCCCTCCAGATAAGAGGCCTAGGCAAGGCACTGATTATGAATCTTCAGATCAGGTTTCTAGTTCTTCTGATTCCTCTCCTGATCAGGAATTATCTATACTTCCCTATGAGGATTCTGATGCTGAGGAGTCTATTCAATCTGCATCTCCTCCAGGGGGTTATTCTTTTGGAGAAACCTTGCATGCTTTGAGGGAGCATTTTCATTGGGAGAGTCAGGACTTCTCAGAATCTAAAAAGAGGCTCGGGGATTTCCTTCTCCCTCAGCACAAGCCTTTAGCCATTCCCTCTGTTTTAGACATTGTGGATGATGTGTTTTTGGAGTCAAGCTTGACCCCTGACTCCTTGCCTCCAGCTCCCAGTAAGCCTGACAGATATTACAGGGTCCCTGACTCACATAAACTTTTTTATTTAGAAACCCTGCTGCTCATCCTGAAACTATTTCACAGGGTCCAAAGGGAGTTAAGGCCTCAACAGCAAAAAATCCTACCCCCACTGACAGAGATTCAAGGGCACTAGACAGATGGGGAAAAAAGGTTTATACCTCTGCAACCTTGGCAATCAGGGCCTTAAAATGTCAATTTCATATGCTTAAGTACCAACAGCATGTTATGGGATTGCTGAAACAGAAAATAATGTTGATTTCAGAATGTGCAGAAAATAAAGAATTGCAGGAATTATTGCATGCAGCTGAACAAGTTGGAAAGCATACTTTGCAATGTTTTGATTCCTTGGAGGCCTCCTGCAGGGCTGCAGTTACTGGATCTGTGATTAGGAGGCATGCCTGGTTAAAGGAGCAAAATTTGCCTGATCATGTTAAAGCTAAACTGCTAGATGCACCTTTACAGCATGATTCTCTGTTTGGTATTAAGGCAGAAGAGGTTTTAAAGAAAATGGAAGAAAAAGCTAAGTCTATGCAAACTGTTAAAGACTTCTTACAAGTACAGCCACCTAGATTCAGTAGACACTGGCCTACAAAAACATTGATCCTTTCTTGTGTCAGACAGAGGTCAAAGGGGCAAATCCAGATGCCCTAAGGGTTCCAGATACCAGGCGCAAGATTCATACAGATCAAACCAATGGGGCGCCTCCACCTCCAAATCTCAATCCCAATGACTTCCGTCTGCCTACACCAAGCATGTATCTTTTGGCAGCACCCATAGGGGGAAAATTAGCACTTTTTGCTCAAAATTGGCAGTTAATAACCTAGGACAAGTGGGTACTAAACATCGTATCACTGGGATACAGATTCCATTTCCACACTCTTCCAATGGCGAATGGTTGGCCAGATCTGCCAAAAAATTAATGGGCAGAGGCACAAAAACAGGTTACATCCCTCATGGATACAGGAGCCATTCAGGCAGTATAAGAACAGGAAAAATGACAAGGGTTTTACTCAAGAATGTTCTTGGTACCAAGAAAGGACAAGGCCTGGCGGCCAATACTGGATTTATCGATTTTGAACACACTCCTGGACATTCCAAAATTCAAAATGCTGACTTTGCAGCAGCTTCTGCCCATGCTGGGCAAGAATGCTTGGCTGGTGACTTTAGACCTAAAAGAGGCATACCTGCATGTCCCAATAAGACAATCGTGCAGAAGAAACCTCAGATTCAAGGCTGGCATAATGCATTACAAACTCTTTGCACTGCCCTTTGGCTAATCTACTGCACCCAGGGTCTTTACAAAGTGCCTGGCACCAGTAATTGCACTTTGCAGAAGTATACAAATATATCCTTACTTGGACGACTGTCTCATTCAAGCAGAGAACAAGGACACTTTTCTTCGATGCCTGGCGTTTGTAAAAAGGCTTCTAACATGCCTAGGGTACACAATAAACGAAAAGAAATCACAACTGGTACCCTCTCAAAAGTTAACATTCCTGGGTGCAAGCTTGGATACAACTGCCCAGATGGCTTATCTCACGCCAGACAAGCAAGGCAACTGACTGCGTACTTCAAACTGATGGCAACAAAAACCCAGTCTTCTGCAAGGCAAATCCTGCCGGCTCTGGGCTTCATTGCATCCTGCATCCTACTAATTCCATATGCAAGACTGCATATGAGGAAACTTTTAATAGTACCTAAAAAGTTTATGGGGTCAACATTCACACAGTCTGGAAACAATGATTCCTCTCATTCCCTGCCTGTAACAGGAGTTTCTATGGTGGGCAAAGGCATGTCAACAATACATGGGACTGCCCTTCACTCTATCCCCTGCCAGCCAAACCTTGACAACAGACACATCAGATTATGCCTGGAGGGCCCACATGGCAGGAAGATGCATTCAGGGCTTATGGACACCCAAACAAATGCATCTACATATCAACCAGAAAGATGCTAGCTGTTCAGAATGCCCTAACAGCCTTCAAGGACTTAACTTCATCCAGGACAACTACTGATAAAGACGGACAACACCACAGGCATGTGGTATATAAACAAGCAAGGGAGCACACACTCCTATGCCCTTTGCAGATTAGCCATGGAGACTGTGGGACACAGCTTTGACCTACCAAATACATCTTCAAGCTCAATTCCTGCCAGGAAAACAAAACACTCTGGCAGACGATTTAAGCAGAAACCTTATGGATCCTTACGAGTGGTAACTAAATCCACAAGTCTTCAGCATGATAACAGAGAAATGGTGGAGCCCAGACATATATCTATTTGTCTCTCCTCAAAATTATCAATTGAAAACATTCTGCACAAGAACTTATCACAGACAAGCATGAAAAGTGGACACCCTATCCTTCAGTTTACGCCTTTCCTCCTCTGCCTCTTCTACCCAAGGTCCTCCTAGAAGTCAGACAAGAGAAGCCAAAGATGATATTAATTGCCCCGGACTGGCCCCGCCAATACTGGTACCCAATCGTAAGGAACTTGGCTCAATACGCAGCTTGGACCTTGCCTCAAAGACCACAACTACTGTCCCAGCAAAACAATCGGATCCTGCACAATCAACTACAGACTCTGAACCTGGCAGCATGGCTAATCATGTAGTTATACAAATAACACCTCTCAGTAAAGCTGTGATGGATGTCATTTTGGAAGCCAGAAGGCCTAGTACTAGAAAATCTTATGCTGACAAATGGAAGAGATTCTGTGCTTGGAATCAAGCACAAGGAACTGATGCAGCAGAACCAAATATTCCTCAGATATTACAATGCTTAACTGAGATGCTTGACAAAGGCCTATCTTTCTCATTAATCAAAATCCATGCCTCTGCCATTTCGGCTCATTACAATACAGAGCCACCAATCTTTTTCTCATCCTTTACTAAACCAGTAAGAGGAGCCAAAAATGTATAGTCTCCTAGAAGATCACCATTACCTGCTTGGGACCTCAATTATGTGTTGGAAAAGCTCACCCTGCCTCCATTTGAACCAGCTGCTACCGCTGATCTAAAGTTCTTATCATGGAAAACAGCTCTGCTACTAGCAATTACTTCAGCAAGAAGAGTTTCGGAGCTACAGGCCCTCATGGCTATAGAGCCTTTTATCATATTTTACCCAGATAGGGTGTCTCTGAGGACAAATCCTATTTGTATGCCTAAGGTGGTTTCCAGTGTGGCTCTTAACCAAACAATTCATCTGCCAACTTTTTTATCCAAACCCGTAGAACAAGGGGGAGAGAATTCTGCATTCCTTGGACGTACACAGACAGCTAAGATTCTACTCGAGCAAGACAAAATCTCCAAGAAAAACTGAGCAATTACTATTGTCATATGCTGCAGGATCAGAAGGAAAGGCTATTTCAAAGCAGACAGTTTCAAAGTGGATAAGCCACTGCATCCATTTCTGCTACTTACACCTTGGTAAACCTGTGCCCAAGGGCATTAGGTCTCATTCCACAAGAGCGGCAGCTAGTTCAGCAGCCTTTCTCAGAGGAGAACCAACCAAAGACATTCTAGAGGCTGCTACTTGGAGTTCTGTTCACACCTTTACAAAGCATTACCATTTGCCTCTCTAAGTCCAGGGCAGGCTTTGCCACTCCAGTGCTGCAGGGCCTTATAGCCGCACCTAATGCTGTTTAGCTCCAGCCTCCCAACCATAGCTTTGGGATTCTACCCAAATGTAATGACTGCAACAGTGAAACACGAAGAACATAGTACAGTTGTGTACACGTACCGTAAATGTAGATGTTAGAGTGTATTCACTGTTGCAGTCCAGGTTACCCACCCACTATCCCCCTTTCATTCTGAAGTTTATCGTTCCTTCTCCATCTTCTACAACCTATGTGGTGGTAGATGAAGGTAAAGTTTATATTGATGCATGTATATATATATATATATATATATATATATATATATATATGTGTGTATATATATATATATATATATATATATATATATATATATATATATATATATATTTGCAACCTTTTGGGGGGCATCTGACATCAGGGGCAAGAAAAACTAAAGAAAATGGCGTCGGCTGTATGTTTTATACCCCTGACGACCTGACGTCATGGAAGGGGCGACAGCAACCGACGCAGGACCCAAGACTTTGGAATTTAGGCCGACTGAGGGCAACCTGCCAGCAGATTACCGAAATGTAATGACTGCAACAGTGAATACACTCTAACATCTACATTTATGGTACATGTACACAACTGTACTTTCTTCGTGTTTCACTGTTGCAGTCATCACATTTGAGTTATCCCTGCCAGGGTAGCTCTCGGCCGGCCCGAATACCAGAGGCTTAGTGTTTCTGCATCGGTTGCTGTCATTTCTGGACTGACGTCAGTAGTATAAAGTAAGACAGCCGACGCCATTTCATCAGTCTTTATTGCCGCGGAGCCCGAAGCAGAAGCAGTTCACATGAGTGCTGGTCGGCAGCTACCGGAGATTCATCTTCCGAATTGAAGCTGAAGTCTTCTAAAGCCAAGTACCCTGTTGGGGATCCTTTTTTCTTGCACTAACAGATGTCAGAAAAAGTTAATTGTCTCGCCTGTGGAAAAGCAAGTACCACACCGAGACTTTCATTCTTACCGCATCACTTGCTTAGGCCCAGACCATGATGTCCCTCGCTGTCGCTTCTGTGCTTTGTTCAACGCCAGAACTATACATCGGGCCCTTATTGTAGCTAGATATTTTCGCTTACAGTCCACAAATTCCGATATGGCTTCAGTAAGCCATCCGACAGTAGATCTTCCAAAGATAAAGACAGAGACAGACTGCATAGGTCCAAACCTACCAACGACGCTTCCATTAAGCTAGTCGTCAGTTCTCCGGTCCTCAGTGAGGTGCTTTTGCAGCCTGCCTCTGTGGATTTGCAGGCTGCTACCCGGGACCCTTTTGGAGGATCCTGTGGTTGCCTCTCCTTTGGATGGGTCCGGAGCCACTGAGCAGGCACCGGCTTCTAAGGAAGTACTTCGTACTACCGATTCTAGATACAAACCAACGACTTCTTTTGTGTCTATCGTTCTTTTGAAAACTACCAAATTTCTTAGGCCCAGGGTACGAACTACACCCAAGAAACCGACGACCCAATCTCAGGCACCTGCTTCCTTGCCTCCGTCCTTAACATGCTGATCAGGGGAAGCCAAGCTACCCTTCCAAAAGAAAGAGATCTGTCCCCTGTAAGTTTGTCTGAACAGGAGTCTGATGACTCTGATGCATCTGAATGTGAAGACATGCAGCCCCTCTCTGCTTATGAGGATTCTGATGCAGAGGATTCCATTCCTTCAGCCTCTCCCCCAGAGGACTTTTCCTTTGGTGAAACCCTTCATACCTTAAGGGAGCATTTCCAATGGGAAAGTCAGGACTACCCTCAGTCTAAAAAGAGACTCTGGGAAATCTTAGGTCTTCCACAGCACAGAGCCCTGGCTATTCCCCCAGTCCTGGATGTTGTGGAAGATGCTTCCCTGGAATCCAGTTTGACTCCTGACACCCTCACTCCTGCACCCAGAAAACCAGACTGGTATTACAGAGTCCCTGACTCACACAAGTTTCTTTTTAAAAATCTGACTGCTGACCCTGAGGTAATTTCTCAAGGGCCTAAAGGAATTAAAGCACACACTGCTAAGAATCCCACCACTTCAGTAGGATTCCCGAGCACTAGACAGATGGGGTAAAAAAGTATACACCTCTGCTACTCTTGTTATTAGAGCACTAAATTGCCAGTTCCATATGCTAAAATTTCAGAAACCTACCCTGGAACTCCTCAAACAAAAAATGCCTTCCTTTCTGTGCAGAATCTAAAGAGTTACAAGAGTTAATGCATTCTGCCTGTCAAGTAACTAAACACACCTTGCACTGTGGTTTTGATGCCGTAAAAGCTTCTTTCCCGGTAGCAGTTACCAGTTCTGTCCAAGAAGACATGCATGGCTTAAGGAACAGCCCTTGCCAGACTATGTTAAATCTAAATTGTTGGATGCCCCCTTGCACAAAAGCAACTTAAGCAACTTAAGGCTGAAGAGGTCTTAAAAAAAGATGGAAGAAAAAGCAAAATTTGTGCAGACAGTTAAGGACTTCTTACAGGTCCAGACACCCAGGTTCAGCAGGCAGTTGCCTT